>NC_133179.1:54520000-54672500 GCF_049306965.1 Danio rerio | reverse complement strand
TTATAGAATTCTGGAACTTTATTCATCATATTCTCTTTGGGCTTCATCCATAATATATATTCTTGTATTTCCCCACATTTATTTAAAAAATATCTCATCACATCTTTCCATACATGTTTTTCTTCTTTCCAATATTTATTTACAGTTTTAATTCTTATGCTTTTCATTCTGATTAGAGGATCAATTAAACCTAAGCCTCCTTCTTCTACTTTACCAATTATGGTGTCATAAGCTATTTTGGAAGGTTTTCCATCCCATAAGAAATCTAAAACAATAGCTTTTATCTTTTTATACACACTCATTGGCAAACTCACTGTACCTAAAACATACCACATTTTTGATAAAAATAAAGAATTTAAAACTAAAACTTTCCCCTTTAAAAACAAACCTCTTAATTTCCAGAAATGTAATCTTTTCTCCATTCCCTTTAAAACTTCCTCCCACATTAAATTCCTTGTTTCATTTTCATTTTCATTTTTACCAACCCTTATACCTAAAATTTTCATATCAACTTTCTCCTCTTTAAATTTTTTTTTTCTGGTAAAACATTTATTTTTCCCATTCTCATGTATTTAGTTTTTTCCTTATTAATTTTTGCTCCTGTTCCTTTACAATATCTGTTTAAAATTTCCTCTACTTTTTCAATACTTTTAATATCTTTAACTATTAAAGTGGTATCATCAGCATACTGAAATATTTTGTGTTCTAACTCTGTTCCTTTTATACTTAATCCTCGTATTTGCGTTTCATTATCAATGGCTAATCCCAATGTTTCAGATACAAGTGTGTATAATAGTGCTGACATTGGACATCCTTGTCTTATTGATCTTGTTATTTTAAAATCTTTAGTTAAAAAACCATTTACTTTTATACAGCTTGTTATATCTGCATATAAACATTTTATCCATTGTAAGTATCTTTCTCCAAAACCAAATCTCTCCATTACATCCATCATATATTTGTGTTCCACTCTATCAAAAGCTTTTTCTAAATCAACACTAATTATATATCCTGTTTCTTTTTCCTCTCTCATATACCATATTACATCTCTTATATTGTTTATGTCATCAGTTATGTCTCTTTTTAGAACTGCATATGCTTGATTTGTTTTAATTATGTTAGGTACAACTACCTTTAATCTATTAGCTAAAACCTTTGCTAAAATTTTATAGTCTGTGTTCAGCATGCTTAAGGGTCGATAATTTTTTAAGTCTCCCTTGTCTCCATTTCTTTTATAAATCATTTTCACCATTCCTTTCTTCATACTATTAGTTAACTCTCCTTTTTCATAAATATCACTGTATATTTCATTTAAAATAGGAATTAAAACATTTTTAAAAACTTTATAAAACTCAACTGGTAGTCCATCTATTCCTGGACTTTTCCCATTTCTCGACTGATCAATAGCTGTTTCTATTTCTAAATCCGTTATCTCACTCTCACACATTTCCTTGTCCTCTTTATTTAATTTTGCTGTTATTTTTTCTAATAAAAAATGTTCATCATTTAAATTTACTCCATTTTCTGTAAATAATTCCTTATAAAATCGTCTAGTTTCGTTTAAAATTCCCTCTTTGTCTTCTACAGTTTTCCCATCTTGTGTTTTTATACATTTTATTATAGCTGCTCTCTGTCTTGTTTTTTCTAATTCATAAAAGTATTTTGTACTTCTTTCTCCTTCTACAATGTCTTTAGCTCTGCTTCTAATAATTACTCCTTTACACTTTTCTTCTTCAATTTTCTTCAGCTTTTCCTGTAATTCTATTATTTTGTCAACATTTATCCCATTTACTTTACTCATTTCTTCATTCCATTCTTTTCTAATTTTATTTTCTTTGAATTTTTTGGCCTTTTGTATTTTTTCTGATATATTTATTGAGTATTCTTTTATACTATTTTTCAGATTATCCCACCATAAACCTGTTTCTGTTTCAAACATTTCATCATTCACACTATTAATTATTATATTTTCTATATCCATTTTATAACTTTCTATTTTTAACAGCTCAGTGTTGAGTATCCACACTCCTGGTCCTTTTTCAATCTCATTAAAATTCATCGTTATCCATAAAAAATCATGATCACTCTCACTATAGGTTTTATATAAAATTGTGTTAACATATTGTACTTCATTTTTTTTACATAAAAACAAGTCAATTCTACTTTGCTTTAAAATCCTATTTGCAATTTCTCTTCTTGAATAGTCTCTTTTCATACCATTTCGCTCTCTCCATACGTCTACCAAATCACATTTTCTCATCAAATTTTGTAGTTCATTCCTCCCTCTGTCTGTTCTAAAATTCATTGAGTCATCTATATCTATTCTTTGCATGGCAATATTAAAATCTCCTAAAATATATATGTTTTCATTCTTTTCTATTAGCTTATCTATTTCCTTATAAAAGTTATATTTGTCCTTTTCCTCATTTGGTGCATGTATGTTGCATACTCTATAACTTTTCCCACCATACAGAACTTTTACAATTATTATTCTTCCATTAGTGTCTTTATAGTCTAATTCTACTTTCTCAAAAATCCCTCTTTTTATTAAAATTGCTACTCCTCTATTCTTTTCTATATTTCCATTACTAAATATTTCACCATTCCATAATTTTCTCATTTCATTTTTAATCTCATTTTCCCACTTTGTCTCTTGTAAACATAATATATCACACTTTTTCGTCAAACACGTTAATCTTTCAAACTTTTCACATTTGGACAATCCTCTAACATTCAATGATACCACACATACATTACTCATTAGTATAATTATTGGATAAACCAATAACCACCATTCATTCTGAGTCACTGTCACTTAAACAAATGTTTCTTGCATCTCCTTTTTCAAATTTCTTCCTTTCCATTCTTTCTTTAATCTCTTCTCTTCTTATTTTCTGCCATTGTAGAACCATTTCAATGTTTAAGCCACTTTTAGATCTTGATTTTAAATCTTTTATCTTTTTTCCTTTTTCTTTTTTTCCAGTCCATAATTCCCCCTTTCAAAATCCATTCCTCTTACCTCATTTATTGCTCTTATTTCATTGTCTTCAGTCCTTGTTTTCTCCTGTCTCTCTTCAATGTTCAGTTCTGTAGTGTCCTCATCATTTTGTTCCTCAGCAAATTGTCTACTATTTGGTTCTCCTTCTTCCTTGTTTGCTCCTTCTCCCAGTTCCATTTCTTTATCCTCTTGCTCATTTCTGTTCTCTTCTGTATTTTTTTCTTCTCCTGTTTTGTCCTCCTTCCTTTCTGTTGCCGTATTTTCAAGTGATGCTTGTATTTCCATCTTTTCAATTTCCTCCTCTTTGTTGCAGTTACATCTTGTTGATGCCCTCTCGCAGCCCTGGCACTGCGGAACTTCGCAGTCCCGCACATAATGCCCCTGCTGAAGACATCTCCTGCACGTGAAATTTGGGCAGTCTTTCTTTTCATGCTCTGTACTGGAGCAGAGTCTGCACATTTTCAGTTGATTATCATGAATCACTCTGAAATATTGCATCCCTTCTTCCGTCATGAAGCCAACATTGTAAGGTAAAGATTTCACTTCTTTGGGAAATTTTACCTTCACAAATCGTGTTCCGTCTGCAACCATTGTTCCCGGATGATATTTTCTTCTTATTGGAAGTATTGGAATTACTCCCCAATTACTTAGTTTTTGTTGTATCTCCTCATCCTGTATATAACTGGGCAAGTTCAGGAAAGATACCATTTTTTCTGTTGCACACAGCTTTTTCATCTCACATTCTTCTCCATTAATCATCAGTCCGTTTAACAATATCTCGCATTCTTTTTCACTTTCCATTGTCAGTTCAAATTCATTGTTGTTTTTTCTTCTCAGTCCAAGTAATTTGCCAATCCCGACTTTGTCTTCCACTGCTTTGATTATGTTGTTTATAGTAGAGTTTTCAATGTCTCTTACCATCTTTTTTAGTGTGGCTTCCTTCTTATATTCTCTTTGATATCTTGCTTGCTTCTTTAGTTTGTTCAGCATTTGTTGTTTTTGACTTAAAGCATTCCTTTGTCCTTCAGTATTCTTTACACTTTCAATACTTGCAATTGATTGTAGATCCTCTTTCTTTTCTTGACCACCTCCTTTTCCTTCTTTTTTCTTTGAGACAACTGTTGCCCATGTCTCATTGCTGTTATCTCCGGCATCTTCATTTCGTGTCCTTTCAAGCATGTTTGTAGCATTTCCTTGTTCTCTGTTCCTTTTTCCATTTGTGTCCAGTCCATTCTCTTTCTCCGTAGTGTCCATTTTGTTGTTTTCTAACCCCAAAACAGTGTTACTGTTTGGGGTTAGTTAAAAATAATCTTTAACTGAAAAATCAATTAAAGTAAACTTTGTAATGCAAAAACTAAAAATAAAAAACAAAACTGCCAAAATGGAAGAGCCTCTCTCTTCCTTCTGCCACCTCACACTTCCTGCAGTGCAACAACTCTAACTCACACTAGAGGGCGTGTCCAGGGTGGTATGGCCGTAAGCGAAAGAGGCTGTCAAGCGTTGGCTATTTAAAACAGGCGCAGCACCAGGGAAGGACGCAGCTCAGCTGGCATCGACACAGCATCGACAGAAACAATGCCCTTGAAGGCGAGAAAAAATAATGGCAGCGAAGCTGTGACACGGGGAAGTCTATCAGCTGCCAAATGAAGGACTTCGAAAAGCTTACAGCACCTGGTATTCCCAGGCGGTCTCCCATCCAAGTGTAACAGGTGTACTATATTTATTTATTATTGGACCAGACAATAAAACCAGAAGATTACAAGGTAAGTAAAAGGGGGTTGGGGTGAAACTGAGCAATAACCAAAGACAAACTGTTGTTGAATGTTTTAAATACAAAAATAATTTTACTTTAGATTGTATGAATTTTTTCACTTTTCATATTTGTCTTAGTAAACAATACTTACATCAGTATCATAACTATTTATACACAACCCCAGGGTGCACCCACTTTACAATTATTTCAAATCAAACACAAATCACAATAAATGAATTCAAGTGAAAACAAAAGAAACCATAAAATAACACAAATAAATCAGTGTCGTTGTTCACTCTGAAATTGGTGAAATTAGTTCAATTCAGATAAAGTTCTGTTTTTTCCCTCCAAGAAAATCAGTCCTTAGAGCTGTATTTAAAAATCGCAGTCCAATAAAGGAATTTACTTTTTGGCAAATTCTTACTTTATCCGGTGAAATGAGGATAAATTGAAATATGTGTACTTCACAATTTTCCAGGTCGATGTAGGAGGCTCGCCATCAATACAAGGAATCCAGTGAAACTGGAAAAATGTCCTCAGAAAAAAACCTGGCCTGATCACAGACCAGAATTTATAAATAAGTTTAATATGTTCAGAATAATTTCAAAAACATACAAAATATACAACACGTGGAACAAATAAAACACATACACACACATGTTTACCATAAAATGAGCTAATATAATGGAACACCAGTCAAATTCGCGATGTCACTCTATGGTCTTCTCACACACACGCGATTGCAAAATGGCGTCAGCGCATTGTAAACGCAATGCAACATGCGGTCTTCAACACACTCTTAAACACACTAACACGCTAAATAACAACTATTTTGCAGGTACAACTTGATTTGGTACAATTACAATCACTTTTAAACTGTTTAGGAATCATAACATACTGTATTTTAATCTTTTTGTTCAAGTTTGCTCCTCTCTATTGTTCTGCCAACCGGTCTCGTCTCTGCTCTGTCTCTCTCTCCCGGCAAGCTGGAAGGGGCGGAGCTAACAACCCGCTCCTACGATTGGTTGTTACTTTACCTCAAACTACATTTGTATACATTAATTTTTTTTTCGTTTATTATATTTATAAAGACTTGTAGATAAAATAATAATATGATAATACTGCTCTAAATAATATTATAAATAAATATTTAACTATTTCACTAGGGTTACATATGTTTCTGCAACTATTGTCGGTAAGATGACTTTCAGTTTTGCTGTATGAACGACAGAGCAAATGAACGACAAAAATGGGATTCGATGGACTCGGCCACCCCGTCATGTATGTACTCACTTCCCTTTTGGGGGCTGGACTACGGCATTTCTGTATGTATTTGCTGCTATTTTTGGTAAAGATGACGTTAAATTTTGCAACAACATCCTTCAAAACGATAAGAGCGTGCGAGTAAAACACCTTCCACGGAAGCACCGGCCTCTTTCAAACGCCAGAGCATTTGAACGACAAGGATGGGATTCAATGGACTCTTCCACCTCGTCATGTATGTACTCACTTTCATGATGGGGGCTGGACTATGGCATATGTTTGTATTTGCAGCTATTTCCGATAAAGTTGACATCAAATTTTGCAACAACATCCTTCAAAACGCTGAAAAAGTAAGAAAATTTCTATAGAAACACCATGATCTCTCAAATGCCAGAACATATGAGCAACGAGGATAGGATTCAAACCCACGCGTGCAGAGCACAATGGACTAGCAGTCTATTGCCTTAACCACTCGGCCACCTCATCACATACTTTCCTTCTTCTCTGGGGGAGGCCGGACTGTGGCACATATTTGTATATGTATGTTTCTGCAACTATTTTCGGTAAGATGACTTTCAATTTTGCCGTATGAACGAGAGAGCAAATGAACGTAAAAATGGGATTCGATGGACTCGGCCACCCCGTCATATATAAACGTATATCGTAAAAAAAAAAAAAAAACAGATGGCGACAGTCATATGTACCTGTGAAACGATGCGGGAGATAAATATCGAATATCTGGCGTTTCAGACGTCTGCAGGTCTGTTTTTTACCAGTTTGACTGCAACCATAGTGTTGCTACTGTTTCACGTGCAACTGCGCCGTATAATATGGGACAATTATTATGTTTGGACAACAAAAATAACTCCAAAGACCATAGTGCTACCTATGCATGGCGAAAAACACCTATAAATGAGCTGGCTTTTTTGTTTTGTTGCCGCTGTCGCCTACCTGCGTGGAATCCCTATTATGTACAATGGTGTTCAAGACCCAAGTAATGTGTCTTGCCTCAAGAGAGCAGCTGAGCCGGGTTACCTGGACCGGAGGTATGGCAGGGGCGCTGGAACAGTATCCTGGCAGATTATCATTCCAGCGCATGAAGTGCGGCCGTCTCGTCAGTTGTGCGGGACTGAGTCGAGTATACCCTGCATTACTATAACTGTGCCCCTGTCGGGAGACTCGGTGAATGCGGCGATAGTTTCAGATGCATCGAGTGATATAACGTTACCCCCGAATCTACGCGGGGTTGCTGTACCCGGTCTCGGAGAGCGAGCCTGCTTTTCCCGACAACCGGGATGTCTATTTTTCCATATATGGCTTAAGGATTTCCGGAGCGTGTCCTCCCGTCCAGTTTACATTCTGCACGATCGGGTAGTCATTTCAGCTCATGCTGTCGTCTTTCACCGGTGGGTTAATGACATTCATATTAAAGCATCTTGTTCAAAAGACATGACTAGTCGACGCCAATTTTCACGGCTTTTATTGACTGTGCTTTTATTAACTGGAAATATTGAACTGAATCCTGGTCCTGACATAACTGTTTTTATGTCTACCTTTTTATATTATCTGGGTTTTTATTCATATGTTTTAAATAGTATGCTGAGCCTGGGTCCAGACACAAATGTGATAAATGCGGACTTGTCACAACCTTTAGGCATTCAACAGTCTTCATTGCATTTTTCTGAGGCTTTTCCTGCTCCTGTCATTTCAGGTTCAAATTATAAACATGTCAAAGTTCATAAAAAATCAAAGAAAAATCCTGCCACACTGAGTCAGCTTGGTAAATTTAGAGGTTTCAAAATTTTTTCATTTAAATATGAGGAGTCTTGTTCCCAAACTGGATGAATTCAAAATCATAATTGCTCAAACTAAAGCTCATGTTATGGCTATATCTGAATCATGGCTAACCTCTGATATACCAGATTCGTACAATGAATAGAAAACTATTCATTGTACCGTAGAGATCGGACCGAGAAAATAGGTGGTGGAGTTGCAGTTTATGTAAACAAAAAATATTCTCATTCAATTTCAAAAATCTCAACTGACTCAGAATCGTTACAATTAGTTGTCAATCTACCAAACCAGCTTTCAGTTACTATTATTGTCACTTACAAGCCCCCAAATGTCAGCGCGGGTACATACTTAATGCAGCTTGCTGACATGATAAAAATGTGTTAAAAATAAGGAGCTTGTAATTCTAGGTGACATTAATATGAACTGGATTGACAACTCATCCAAATCTTTGAAAGCCATAGCTATAAAATTGGGCTTACATCAATTAATTAAGGCTCCAACTAGATTTGGTAAAACCCGTAATTCTATTTTGGATCTTATATTTACAAACCAGCCAACTAAGTATGGTATATCTGGAGTAATTCACACCTCTGTTTCCGACCATTTACTCATATATGTCATAAGGAAAACTTTTAAACACCCAAGAACCCATAAAAACAATTACACATCAAAATTACCAAACTCCAAATTACCTCTGTTTAATGCTGAATTTGGAGATACTGATTGGAGTAATGAGATGTTATGGTCAAATCCTGACTGCATCTTGGCAAATTTTTATAGCAGAGTGGAGGAAATACGGCAAAAGTATACAACTATTTGCAAAATGTATGTCAGACACAACAAAGTACCTTGGGTAAATTCTGAAATTTTACAACTTTTAAAGAAAAAAGCATCCTCTCTGAAGGTATACAGATTTTCTATAAAACACATGAAAATAGGCTTATTTTTAGTCAATACAGAAATAAATGTCACTCTGAATTGCGTAGAGCTAAACAACTCTATTTCCAAAATCAAATTAATCAAGCTGCTACCAATCCAAGAGTACTATGGCAAACTATTAAATCTATAACTGGTGAAAATAGTTTAAAAAATAACAATAACTTACAAATATCTATAAATGGTACTCTTCTAACTGATCATGAAAAAATTGCTAACTCATTCAATGAGTATTTTATTTCATCTGTACAAGAGCTGTCTTCTAAATTTTTAGCTTCTCCAATGCACCAAGTACCACCAAATACATGTCAACAGTTTTCTTTTTCTGAGATCTCGCAAAGTGAGTTATCTGATATTTTGAACTCTTTTAGAATTTCTCATGCCTGTTATGTAAACAACTTAAACATGCATTTTATGAAAACTCATGCTAGTACTCTTATAGTACACTTATCCATCATTTAGTTAATTTGTGTATTAGGCTCCATAAATTCCCTGACACCTGGAAAACTGCTCAGATTATTCCAATATTTAAATCTGAGGACCCAACTAGTGTCTCTAATTACCGGCCAATCTCAATTCTCCCTACATTTTCTAAGTTACTTGAAAAGGCATTGTATAATCAGTTAATTGAGTATCTTGAAGACAATAAGTTGCTTAGTGATAGCCAGCATGACTTTAGACCATTGCGCTCAACCATGTCAGCATTGCTTTTATTTACTGAACATATACGTATGGCACTAAATAAAGGACATGTCACTGCAGCTGTATACATAGACTTTAGAAAGGCCTTTGATACAGTTAATCATAATATTCTTTTAAACAAATTGATCTCTTTTAATCTCTCTTCTGATGACGTTAAATTTTGCAACAACATCCTTCAAAACGATAAGAGCGTGCGAGTAAAACACCTTCCACGGAAGCACCGGCCTCTTTCAAACGCCAGAGCTTTTGAACGACAAGGATGGGATTCGATGGACTCTTCCACCTCATCATGTATGTACTCACTTTCATGATGGGGGCTGGACTATGGCATATATGTTTGTATTTGCAGCTATTTTCGATAAAGTTGACATCAAATTTTGCAACAACATCCTTCAAAACGCTAAAAGAGTGACAGAACTTCTACAGTAACACCATGATCTCTCAAATACCAGAAGATATGAGCGACGAGGATGGGATTCGAACCCACGCGTGCAGAGCACAATGGATTAGCAGTCCATCGCCTTAACCACTCAGCCACCTCATCACATACTTTCCTTTTTCTCTGGTAGGCTGGACTGTGGCACATATGTGTATATGTATGGTTCTGCAACTATTTTCGGTAAGATGACTTTCAATTTTGCCGTATGATCGACAGCAAATGAACGACAAAAATGGGATTCGATGGACTCGGCCACCCCGTCATGTATGTACTTACTTTCCTGTTGGGGGCTGGAATATGACATTTCTGTATATATTGGCTGCTATTTTCGGTAAAGATGACGTTAAATTTTGCAACAACATTCTTCAAAACGACAAGAGCGTGTGAGTAAAACACCTTCCACGGAAGCACCGGCCTCTTTCAAACGCCAGAGCATTTGAACAACAAGGATGGGATTCGATGGACCCTTCCACCTCGTCATGTATGTACTCACTTTCATGATGGGGGCTGGACTATGGCATATATGTTTGTATTTGCAGCTATTTTCGATAAAGATGACGTTAAATTTTGCAACAACATCCTTCAAAACGCTAAAAGAGTGAGAGTAAATGTAATTCTACAGAAACACAATGATCTCTCGAATGCCAGAACATTTGAGCGATGAAGATGGTATTCGAACCCACACGTACAGAGAACAATGGATTAGCAGTCCATCGCCTTAACCACTCGGCCACCTCGTCGCATACTTTCCTTCTTCTCTGGTGGAGGCCGGACTGTGGCACATAATTGTAAATGTATGTTTCTGCTACTATTTTTGGTCAGATGACTTTCAGTTTTGCCGTATGATCGACAGAGCAAATAAACGTCAAAAATGGGATTCTATGGACTCGGCCACCCCGTCATGTATGTACTCACTTTCCTGTTGGGGGCTGGACTACGGCATTTCTGTATGTATTTGCTGCTATTTTCGGTAAAGATGATGTTAAATTTTGCAACAACATCCTTCAAAACGATAAGAGCGTGCGAGTAAAACACCTTCCACGGAGGCACCGCCCTCTTTTAAACGCCAGAGAATTTGAACGACAAGGATGGGATTTGATAGACTCTTTCACCTCGTCATGTATGTACTCACTTTCATGATGGGGGCTGGACTATGGCATATATGTTTGTATTTGCAGTTATTTTCGATAAAGTTGACATAAAATTTTGCAACAACATCCTTCAAAACGCTGAAAGAGTGAGAGAACTTCTACAGAAAGACCATGATCTCTTGAATGCCATAACAAATGAGCGACGAGGATGGGATTCGAACCCACGCGTGCAGAGCACAATGAATTAGCAGTCCATCGCCTTAACCACTCGGCCACCTCATCATGTATTTTCTTTCTTCTCTGGTGGAGGCCGCACTGTGGCACATATTTGTAAATGTATGTTTCTGCAACTATTTTCGGTAAGATGACTTACAGTTTTGCCGTATGAACGACAGAGCAAATGAACGACAAAAATGGGATTCGATGGACTCGGCCACCCCGTCATGTATGTACTCACTTGCCTGTTGGGGGCTGGACTATGGCATTTCTGTATGTATTTGCTGCTATTTTCGGTAAAGATGACGTTAAATTTTGCAACAACATCCTTCAAAACGATAAGAGCGTGCGAGTAAAACACCTTCCACGGAAGCACCGGCCTCTTTCAAACGCCAGAGCATTTGAACGACAAGGATGGGATTCGATGGACTCTTCCACCTCATCATGTATGTACTCACTTTTATGATGGGGGCTGGACTATGGCATATGTTTGTAATTGCAGCTATTTTCGATAAAGTTGACATAAAATTTTGCAACAACATCCTTCAAAACGCTAAAAGAGTGAGAGAACTTCTACAGAAACACAATGATCTTTCAAATACCAGAACATATGAGCGACGAGGATGGGATTCGAACCCACACGTGCAGAGCACAATGGATTAGCAGTCCATCGCCTTAACCACTCGGCCACCTCGTCACGTACTTTCCCTTTTCTCTGGTAGGCCGCACTGTGGCACATATGTGTATATGTATGGTTCTGCAACTATTTTCGGTAAGATGACTTTCAATTTTGCCGTATGATCGACAGCAAATGAACGACAAAAATGGGATTCGATGGACTCAGCCACCCCGTCATGTATGTACTCACTTTCCTGTTGGGGGCTGGACTATGGCATTTCTGTATGTATTTGCTGCTATTTTCGGTAAAGATGATGTTAAATTTTGCAACAACATCCTTCAAAACGATAAGAGCGTGCGAGTAAAACACCTTCCACGGAAGCACCGGCCTCTTCCAAACGCCAGAGCATTTGAATGACAAGGATGGGATTCGATGGACTCTTCCACCTCGTCATGTATGTACTCACTTTCATGATGGGGGCTGGACTATGGCATATATGTTTGTATTTGCAGCTCTTTTTTTTATAAAGATGACATTAAATTTTGCAACAACATCCTTCAAACCGCTAAGAGAGTGATGGTAAAACAACTTCTACAGAAACACCATTTTATCGAATGCCAGAACATCTTAGCAACGAGTATGGGATTCAGACACACGTGTGCAAAGCACAATGGACTAGCAGTCCATCGCCTTAACCACTCTGCCAACTCGTCTCGTACACACCTTTTTCTCTGGTGGAGGCCGGACTGTGGCACATATTTGTAAATGTATTTTTGTGCAACTATTTTCGGTAAGATGACTTTCAGTTTTGCCATATGAACGACAAGAATGGGATTCGATGGACTCGGCCACCTCGTCATGTATATACTCCCTTTCCTGATGGGGGCTGGACTATAGCATTTCTGTATGTATTTGCAGCTCTTTTCGGTAAAGATGACATGAATTTTTGCAACAACATTCTTTAAAACGATATGAGCGTGCGAGTAAAACACCTTTCACAAAAGCACCGGCAGGGCCGGAGTGGGACTCTTTTTCAGCCCTGGAGTGTCAAGCCTTCGACCGGCCCACCTCAGTTCACGACTGACTATATTAAAACAAGGTCACTTCCAAATTAAACAGCTAAATAAACATTAAATAAAACAGCTGCTTTAGAACTTTAAATGTTCAAAAACCCTAACAGTATTATATGTCTTAACAATAAAACTATAATTAAAAAAAAAAAAAACATACTCAGACAAGAATCAAACCCGGGTCTGCGGCGTCATAATCTAACGTGCTAACCACTGGACCACAACAGTTGTATATGAAGGACTGACTCATCTGAGTATTATCATCATTAACCTGTAGGCTGGTCATATATAAAAAGAGCAGAGCTGCGGTAAAATAATGAATAAGAAGACAGTAGTCAAGTAAGTAAATAAATTAATTTAAAAAGTGTGACTGCTGAGAGCAACAGATTCTGGAGCTAGGGACACCGGCCCTCGCGGCCAAAAAACGGACCGGCCCACCGGGAATTCTCCCGGTCCTCCCGATTAGCCAATCCGGGCCTGAGCACCGGCCTCTTTCAAACGCCAAAGCACTTGAACGACAAGGATGGGGTTCGATGGACTTGGCCACTTCGTAATAAAATTTTGCAACAACATCCTACAAACGCTAAGAGAATGAGAGTAAAACAAGTTCCACAGAAGCACCAGGCTCTCTCGAATGCCAGGACATATTAGCGACGAGGATGGGATTTAAAGAGCACAATGGATTAGCAATGCCAGCTGCTGAAGGATTGTCCATCAATATTTCACAAATGTTGAAGATGAGGGCCAATGGTAAAGCTGGGGAAGGAACCGTTCCAAGATTCACCGCTAGGTGTGCAGTCAAACAGGTTAGTCAGATGTCAATCAATTTTCCGAACTGAGCCGAAGGTACACGAAGGAGTAACAGGGTCATCTGGAGGTGGGTCAGAGGTCAAAAAAGTTCCTTGACCTTCAGTGATTTTCGACAAACAGCATCATTCGACAGAGCACAGCATCGTTTTGTTTAAAGTTCAGGACTTTTTTTCTGATAGTGATTTCTTAAAAAAGATAAGAAAATCTACATAATTGCACATATTAATGTTTTAGTGTGTTGTATTTCAAATTTGGATACTTTAATCTAAAACCATTTAATTTATAGGAGAAAAAATGTCTGAAAAATTCCACAAAGCCATGTCAGACGCTGACTGGATTTCACGTCTGGAAAAGTTTGCCAGCACAGGAGTTTGGCCATCAGATGAGGGCAACAGGAACAGGCCAGCTCCTCAATAAAAAAGTGGCATGAGATTTATCAAAGGGTGTGTATTTCATTTACATGATATAATGTTTGTTGAAATTTGCTTAACTTGTTAGGCTTCAGTACATTCAGTACAGTATCTGTAAAACATGTCATACTTGTTTTTAAATAATAATGTGTTTTAAAAATGCATGTATTTTGAGATTTACGTCGAATAATTTACTATAGTTTGACCGTTTATGAGATTTTAAAAGGTGGGGGAATGGATTATGAATGTACAATACAGCATGTGGTTTTAAAGCCTGAAATGTTCCTGTCCAGTTCCTCTTATTTTTTTTTCTTATAGAGGTAAAGTTGGTTTTATATTTGGATATTCAGACATTCTCCTTAATAATATCATTTCAGAAAAAAATTCTTTGCAAATTCTAAATAGGAAAATCATATTAGCAGACAATGATTAATGATTATCAAAGTACAGCATTGTTCACAGTGAATTAGATAAGTGTTGATATTGTTTTCAAATCATACTTGCATGCTAATTCCGATCGAATATTCAAAGTAATATGGTAAACAATATAGAGACTTCTAAATGAACGAATGTGCGAATATAAAACCAACTTTACCTCTATCTTTTTCTTTTTGTTTTTTGGAGATACAAACTGTACAATTACATATTAGATAAATATTACACACGTTCTAGAAACAGTGTTAAATTAATTTACAGAGCTATTTTGTGCTTTATTAAAGGAGTCATTGAGTTAAAATTATTTATTCTATTTTTCATGATTTTTTTCAGATTGAGAAATGCCCATTGCAGTCTCGTGGACAGAGGACCTTGCACTCAAAAAAATTATATGTTGGCTTTAACTTTTTTATGTCAACAGGTTCCACGTAACCGAGTTAAGTTACCTTAAAGAAAGAATATTCATTTGAGTGAACTTAAGCTAGTTACATAAAGGTAAGGTAATGTTGTTTATTAAATTTTGCAACATTTATAATGAACTTTAATTTATTTACACTGCTAAAAAAAATCCTTTAAATTTACTGAAAAATACCGGCAGTGGTTGCCAGGAATTTTCTGTAAAAATACGGAAGTTTTATATAACTGTTTTAATTTACAGAAAATAACCATATTTTATCAACTGATACAATGCTTAGTTCCCAAAAACCTAGTTAAGCTCACAAAAACGTAGTCATTCAATGCACTAATGTGTTCATGTATGTATAATTAGCAAACAGATTTTCCCTGTATTTGTAACTACACAGTTACTTTTAAACAAAAGAAGATGCAGCACAACATCAGCTATCCTTAGTTTATATTGGACTTGCACACAGATGCTACTATCCTCCACAACGGTGCACCATAATAGTTCAATTTATTCTATTTCACATGTTGGTTTCTAAATTTATTCAACATTTTATTTAATTTGTTAATTTTTGTATTTTTTTCTGTTAATATTTAACTTATTTAATTGTTTAGATTTTTTATTCCATGTTCATTACTGTTTTGTTGACCAATGTTAAATAAATATTGCATTTATAAATGACTGGTCCTTGACTTTTAAGTCCACTTTGTTTCAGTTTCTGTTTGTCTTTAACATTTTATTTACATTGTTTATTTATATTGTTAATATTGTATTATTAATAACTAATTTAATAATTTTACATTTTCTACTCTATTTTCATTACTGTTCTGTTGACAATTGTTAGATAAATAATGCATATATAAATAACTGACTACTCCCTGACTTTTAATTCTATACACTGTAGCTCAATGACATTTCTATAGATCATTTGTACATCAAAATACAGAACAATAATAACCATAAGCATGTCCGTGCACGTGCATGTGTGTGTGAGAAAGAGAGTGTGTGTGAGAGAGAGCTTATGTGCATGTGTGTGACATATGCGTGCATACCTGTGTGTGAGTGTGTGTGCATGTGTGAAAGAGAGAGAGCATGTGTGTGTGTGTGTGTGTTTTCCAGAGATGGGTTGCGGCTGGAAGGTCATCTGCTGTGTAAAAATTTGCTGGATAAGTTGGCGGTTCATCCCGCTGTGGAAACCTCAGACTCTTGGTCCTCCATAATCATCACACTGAAGACTAATCATGCGTACAATTCAGGCTTAAATGTGAATAAATTATATTTTAAACATTTAATAAAATAACAGTTATTTAAAAATGCAATAACATTTTAGTGAGCAGAATAAGCTTATTATAAAGTATTCCAAACTTTTTACTGTGGCTGTATATTATAGTTATTACTACTATTTGTTGTGCAACATTTTTTTTTTTTTACATGGGTGGAAACCTTTGTTGAACCAACCTGTTTCTGATGTTTGCTGGGGAGCGATTCTGAATGTCTGGCAACTGTGCAGAGCTAAAAAAAAAAAAAAAAAAGATCACTGTATTAAGTAGCTTGAGGGGACATGTGGTACATTGTCCATTGGCTCCCAGTGCTTCAGCATCTTTGTACATGTTTCCGGTGGAGCTGGTGGTACTGCTGGTGCTGGTTGTGGCCAAATCATAGTGGGAACTATAGTAAAAGTTCAGTGGCATCTGAGGTAACAGGTGGATATTCTATTGATGGAGCAGGTGGAAGGAGTGGCTTTGGTGCTGGTCCAAATTCCTCGTCATCTCATCAAAATTAAACGGAAACTTGTTCAAATAGATTATAATCGCATTTGACTTTTTTTTTACTTGAAATGACAATCTTTTTGCTAAATTAAAATAATTCAACCCATTCTTTAAACAGGGTTTTGCTTGTCACCCTAAAGAGTTTAAAACAATAATTAATATTATCCCTAAAAACATCACAGTATTGATCAGAGGTTTTCTTTCACACTATTCTGTAATGTTCGCTCTTCCATCTTTATTTTTAGAGATACAAAATGTAATAATAAGTTTTAAATGAATATTCTTATTTAAAGGCTTCATCCTAATCAGCTCAGACCTCGTTTATTTTAAAAGAATTTAATTCACAGAAATTAGAAAAATAAGAACAAGTTGCATTTCTTTTTTAATTCTCCCCAAAATTAAAGAACTTCAGTTAAAATGATTAATCATGTGTATTCATCAAAATAATTCCTGAGATTAAAAGTTGATACTGAGGAGAACTTGCCAATTTTGTGAAAGTTATTGAAAACACTGAGCATGTTTTCTACAACTGCATATACTCATGTACATAACTTATAATACATAATGTCACGCGCAGAATCCCACAGATTTTCTGCAGATTTTTAGCCCATCATTAATTCTATTTAGTAGAAATATTATATGAGAGACTTGCTTTGTTTACCAGATAATGTGAATCTAATTGGATTTGCATTTTAAACATTAAATAAAAGTTTAAAAGATATTATTCTTTGTTTCACATATTTAGGATTTAGTTATGATACTCCCAAAATATTTTGGCAGAAATTAACAGATTTTTATCAAAATTCTTTGCAGAAATAGCAAAAAACGTCGACAGATTCTGTCTGGCCCTACTCATGACTCATAATACATAGTGCATAATACAGAATGTCTCATGTCAATATCCATGTAAACCCTTTTTACAATAAACAAGTTAAATTTGGTGTAACTAAAACAAATTGTACACAGCATTACCTGGTTAACAACCTTTTATGCTTTGCAAAACATTCTTCATTTATAACTGCAGGTTTTTGGACCTTCTTTTAAAGTGTGACTTTGAGATTATTAGACTCATGAAAGGTCAAATAAAAGTATCCTCTTTCAATTTTTATTTTGCTCACCTATCATTGCTGGTTAGTAATAGTATATATATATATATATATATATATATATATATATATATATATATATATATATATATATATATGCAGACAGCATACAATATAATATATTAGTCCACATGAGCAGTACAATATGTATTGCATATTAATAATAATTGGAATTTACAGATAGCTGAAGTCCTTCAGTAGTCTGTTAAGTCCTGGAATTAGCATGTAAGCTAACAAATCAGTCATGTTCTCATTCACAATTGAGACACTGGGTTTCCCATACACCAATTTATTTGTAGTTATGTGGGAGTTTTCACATGAACATTTCTTTAAGGGAAACTAGTTGTCTACAGAAAGTTTAATTGTCTGAATACAGGAAAACGTTTTTATTTTCTAAAATCAGTCCATCAAAATAAATGTGTAGTGTTCTGAAACCAAAGTCTTCTTTTGTTACCCACAACTCATCAAGATTTAATCAAGTCAAAATCTCATAATCTGACACAAATCTGATCTGTTGTAACAGGCAAATGGCATTGTGTAGTCTGATCAGGGCTTTATGGAGTCTGCATCAGTCTCTCACTGTCATTGCAAGTTCACACCGGCCGAGTTTAGGTGGATTTTTATTCACCAACAAGTATTGTGAAACTGCAGACAAAAGCCCAAAATTGGAGGCAAATCGGTGTTTGTTCAAGGGAGTGAAAATCAAACAATGTGAATAATCAAAAACACAATCTAAGGGTGTAGGACGGTTTCTCTGCATCTCCCCAAACATTTTCTCCTCCCTAATCTTTCTAATTCTCTTTTCAGAGCCGACCATTTGATTGCAGTGTGCAATGTGCACAAATTTGGTTCTCAGTTCATAATAACTTAAAACACATATAGAGTTATTTTGCTTTCTTGCAAAGAAGAAGTGGAAACTCTCACAACCTGATACATCTTCACCCCTCTTCAGTTATTGAGTTTAAATCTTCAGGTTCAAAAGGTTTCATTCCAGTAACTTGAGATGTATTCAAGAGTTCACACTTGTCCCGAGATGCTATTCCATGCTATCCCGGGTGAGAGCCTTAAGCTCCGCTTGACAAGGCCTCATTTTTTCTCTCCATTGTGAAGCTTCATATGATTGACGAGGCTTCTTTTATGTTTAAAGCCCTTTCCACACTCACTGCATCGAAAACGCTCGCCTGAGTGAATCTTCATGTGTTGCTTTATGGAGTCTTTGCATGTGAGACTCTTTCCACAATGATCACATGTGGTTCCAGTGTGACCATTGGTGTGATTCATGAGCCTAGCTTTGGTTGTGAAGCTCTTTCCACAATGAGCACATGCAAACGGCTTCTCTCCAGTGTGACTTATCATGTGGTGATCGAGTGTGTTTTTACATCTGAAACTTTTACCACACTCTGTGCATGTGTAAGGTTTCTCTCCAGTGTGAATCCTCATGTGGATGGTAAGGTTTTGTTTTTGAGAAAAACCTTTCCCACACTGTGTGCAAATAAAGCTTCTCTCTCCAGTGTGAGTTCTCATGTGGACTTCAAGGTTGCCATTTTGCTTATAACTCTTTCCACACTGGAGGCAAGAGTAAGGCTCCTCCCCAGTGTGAATTCTCATGTGCGCTGCCAAGTTTCCTGTAGTATAGAAGCTTTTCCCACACTTTTGGCATGCATACGGCCTCTCTCCAGTGTGAATTCTCATGTGCACTGTTAAGTTTCCTATAGTATAGAAGCTTTTCCCACACTGTTCGCAGGTGTAAGGTTTCTCCCCTGTGTGAACTCTCATGTGAACATCAAGGTTTGACCTTTGACTGAAACTCTTTCTACACCGTTTACAGCTGAAATTACACCCAGATTTGGATTTCCGAGGTCTTCCGCGTGATGAAGTCTTTTTAGTGAGTGTGGGTTTTTCATCAGTTGTTATTTCTTGGTGTTTTTTTTCTTCCATTTCATTCCATTGATGAGTCTCTTCTTTCAGCACCATCAGGTCTTTAAAAAAAGAACAAAAAAAGTTAACTTTAGTATGAAAGCACAAAGTGGTAAGCATGATATGGATATTTACCCCAAATATTAAAGGGACTCTACTATTTACTCTCCATCATGTGCTTTTAAACATTTCCTTTCTTCTGGAACACAAAGTAAGCCAGCGTTTTTATCACAATATCTTATTTTGTGTTCAACAGAATCAGGAAACTCATCAAGGTTTAATACCACACAATGGAAAGTCAATGGTGAGGCTATTTACATTTTTGGGTCAGAAATACCTTTAAAGAGTTCCTATTATGAACCTTTTTTACAAGATGTAAAGTAAGTCTTTAGTGTTCCTAGAATGTGTCTGACGTTTCAGCTCAAAATCAGATCATATACCTTGCAAAATATTTCATTTTGGAGGTCAGAGAAAAACCAAGCTCTTTTTGTGCCTGTGGCTGTAAATGCAAATGATCAAATGCTCTAGATTACTTATGTTGTGTTCCCTCATGTGCATCTCTTTCTTGGAAAACCTGATTGAGACAAATCCTGCATGTTCATAGCAAGTGCGCATAATTCAGCTTATATTTGTGAGTTTGCATTATTGTATATAACTTATGCAAATGTTTTCCGGTACTGGTTTGCAGCTGGACAGGCATCCGCTGTTTAAAGCATATGCTTGATAAGTTGGTGGTTCATTCCACTGTGGCGACCCCTGATGAATAAACGGAGTAAGCCGAAGGTAAATGAATGAATGAACTTGTGCAAATGCTTAATGCCATGTTTGCTGTAAATTGAAGTGATGAGAAGATGACATACTTTGCTACTGGTATTCATTCATTTGTACTTTTGTTTTTGTTTTCTTGCCTTTGTGCATGTCCTGAGGCTTAGCTGAAGACCTACATGATGACATTTTATATACCTGACAAAATGCAGAAATGCCATTTAAAAAAAAGGTTATCTGCTGTTTGTCCAATCAGGGACAGTGACAATGTAAATATACAAATAATATTGTTAACCCGGTGTTTGCGAATGTGAACTGTCTGTTAATGAACACCCAGGATTATTTTATAACCCCAGGCATAGCATGAGCAGTGTGAAACGTATTTACAGGTAACCCAGGATTCTGTTTATCCAGGGTTAGAATGACCCAGGGTTAACAATTTCAAGTGTGAAAATTCCTAAGAATACTCAGCATCAGCTCTCAGAATAGACGTAGTACAACGACAAACAGCAACATACAAAAATTCTCAATCATGTCATAGTGACCTGATCTCATTTGCTATTGATTTAAAACTTACAATTCAGTTGCCTATTGGAGAAATGACATGGAATAATAAACGGCTATACATGTTCATGACTATACATACAAAGAAAAATAAGAAAATAAGAAAATATAACTTTTCAACATCAAGCAGCATTAGGCATGGGCCAGTATAAGATTCTGACGGTATGATAAGCTTGAATAAAAATATCACGGTTTTGAGGTACTGAGATTACTGCTCTAAAATATATTATTTTTAAATGTCTGGGTGGCGAGGCAGTGGCGCAGTAGGTAGTGCTGTCGCCTCACAGCAAGAAGGTCGCTGGGTCGAGCCTCGGCTCCGTTAGTGTTTCTGTGTGGAGTTTGCATGTTCTCCCTGCATTTGCTAGGGTTTCCTCTGGGTGCTCCGGTTTCCCCCACAGTCCCAAGACATGTGGTACAGGTGAATTGGGTAGACTAAATTGTCCATAGTGTTTGAGTGAATGTGTGTGGATGTTTTCCAGAGATGGGTTGCGGCTGGAATGGCATCCGCTGCATAAAAACTTGCTGGATAAGTTGGTGGTTCATTCCGCTGTGGCGACCCTGGATTAATAAAGGGACTAAGCCGACAAGAATATGAATGAATGAATGAATGTCTGGGTAAAAAACAAAAACTTTATATTACAATATATTTTCTTTTGAGTCTTTTTTCTTTTTTTGTCAGGCTAAATAATTTAAATGAATCATTGACTTCTGCTGTCTTCATTAGTTTCAAAAACACATTTCTTTACGATTAAAAATGACATCTTTTATCTGCTGGAGATACTGTTGTCGTGAAAAAAAAAAAAAAAAAAAAACTTAGATATACTGTAGGAATGGTACAGAAGAAAATATTGGCCGTTTTAAAACTTTGATTTTTCCAAACGGCATACCTTGAAAGCAGTTATTGTCTCATGCCTAAGCAGCATAACACTGTTTTTATGATGGATAAATTAATTCTTAAAAAAAAAAAACTCAAGTAAAAAGACTCCAATGGCGCAGCCTGCTGGTTCGTGAAGAATATGGTCAATACTGACGAATTTTACACTCAAATGTTTGCATATCATCAGCATGCTGTAATCCATTTCTTAAGCAGAAAAAGTCATTTTTAGACTAGCTTGTTGGCCAGTTGTAGTCAGTGCAATGCTAAACATTTTTGTTCCACTATAATTTGTTCGGTTTGTCACGCGTCATCCCACAGCAACATCATATAGTTTAAAATACTGTACAATGTTTTATAACAATTATTTGGCCCAGATGAAAAAGATTTTATTTGCTCTATCAAAAAAATAATATAATTTAATACATTTAATAATACAATAATAAATGAATAATAAAATTAAAATGTTTTAGATATTTCTTTCAAATGATTTTAAATACCGTGTTAAATGGCCCAGATGGAAAAGATTTTTATTTGCCCTATCAAAAATATAATAATTTTAGTAATACAATAGTAAATGAATATTAATTTTTTTATGTATATATTTTAGATATTTCTAGCAAGATTTAAAATTTTGTGTAATAACAAGCAAGCAATACTTGTATCAACAAACTTTTTTTCCAAAATAAACTTTATTTAAAATAAAAAAACAAATGGACAAATGTTTTAAAAGTTTTAAAAACTATAATAAACTAAACCTGTGCAAAACACAGGTCTGTCCAGGTCAATGTCCTTAGCAGTAAATACATGAAGCACGTTTAAACAAATATTATTGTAAGGAAAATAATTAAAGCATTATAATAAATAATTTAAAACAAGTTAAAATGACCTTTTTGAATAATAAGATAAAAATTTTTATTGGGTTGGATTGATGGTGATTGTATGGGTTTTGGCCAGATTGGGTAGAAAAACATGAACCTTAATTAAAGACCAAAGGAAAAATGAAGACTTGTTTATAAAAGATTTAAGACCTACAGCACAACATTTCAGTAAATTTAAGACTTTTTAAGACCCCAAGGAAACCCTGTTTAAACACAATAGCCCTGGTCAATAGTTATTATAATAATGATGTAATTCTAATTCAGATACTATCTGTGAGAATTAGTAACAACTACTAGAAACAAGTTTAAACCCATGAAGAAGTTGATGAAAAAAGGGGAATTGTGATCAACGTGACATATGCAAACATATTCCTGTCTTTCAATGAGTGCTTTTGTGCGTTTAGGAGAACTAGGCAGCACACTCAGGGCTGCAAGATGGATTAAATTTAGTGTTCTTATTAATAAAATATATCTGAATGAGGATCAGATGACTGAGTTGGTCTTTGAGGCCCCATTTACACTAATGCATTTTCGTTTTAAAATGCATAAGTTTTGCTACGGTTACGCCATCTGCCACACTACGCCGGAGTTTTCGAGTGCCGAAAACGAGCGTTTTGGAAACGCTGAAGAGGCCGTTTTCATTCTGAAACGCTGCTTCTCCAGTGTGGATGGGGAAAACAGAGACATCTAAAAACGGAGGCGGGGCTGCCGACATTCGCCTCTCTGATTGGGGCTTTTCCTCAATATTAAGTAGCCTAACACACAGTTTAGTACCGCATCCTCTTCTTGTAAGTTCAGACTTCTCAAGTTTGATCAAGGCTGCAGTCTCCCCCTCCTCAGTTTGATATGGAAAACAGACTATACCGAGGACACGGGTAAATCTTCAAAGGGAACAGTGTACTTTATAACTTCATTCACATCATCCTGGCTACGTTGTTTCACTTTCTCAACAATAAAATGTAAACATGATTTAAGGAACTGCCTATTTTCATTTTAATATTAGCAACTTAACAGACAGCAGAAATGCTGAGACGTTGTGCTGCATTTATGAGCGTCATCTTCACTGTGTGGATATTAATAACAAAACGGAGCCGATAACAACTGCCTCTTTTCAATTTCAGTGAAAATACAAAACATGCCCTCTCTTTTGCTGAATATCAGTTTTAATAATCTATAATAGCCATTATAAAAGTATAACAGACAATAAGTTTATACAATATAGGAAATAAAGGCAATCGATCTGTCAATATACAGAATGTAGGCTACGTGGTTACATTAATCATTAACTTATCTTTGCGCTTAGCCAAAACACGTTACCTGAGAACAAGTAATAGATTCCAATGACCAAAGTCGGGGAATATGTCGTTAGATAAAGACAACAAGATGAATGAAATCGCACGTTTAATAAATATAGTGAGATTAGATCCTGCGGGAGATGCTTGATGAGCAAGTCCGACGAGCAGAGCTCTCATCTGGGTAGAAATGCTGCATCGATTGCCTGAGAGTGTGTGTGTGGTCAGGTGATGTGGGTTTTTAGTGTTTTGGTGTGGACAGAGAGCTTTTTAGAAACGCTCTGTGGAATGCTAGTGTGGACATCGTTTTAAAACTAAAGTGCACTAGTGTAAAAGGGGCCTGAGAATAAAAATCAACCTGTTTGTTCCTGTGGATCTTCCTGTTTGACTCTGAATGTTTCTTCAATCTTCACATCTTCACTCTCCTCTTTAATAAATGCCATCTTTATAACAGTGTGGAGATCAGTCGATTCTGGAGGAGTTTTTTTTCTTTGTGTTTGGACACTTTATCCTGTTTAAAATGAACAAAACAATAAAAATGTCCTGTTTAAAATAAATAAAATTATGAAAAGAAACAAAATAACTTCTCTTTAACACTTAACTACTTAAACAGTTTCTTTATATAAGAGTAATTAACAAAAAGAAATTAGGTAAAACGTTTCTTTAAAACACTTACTACATACTTTACTGTTACTTTATTCAAAAAATAGCCCTCGGTTACTGAGAATAAATTAGTACTACGTTGTATAAAGGGTTAAAATAATATTTCCAACAGCAGTAACATAATTTAGCATCATATAAAAACTAAAACTTTCAATCGGGTTATATCTGTAAACGTTTTAAAACAAACCTTACTCCAGTTGAATTACAGCGCTGACGTGGCGCCGCCTGATGACGTCACACGCCATGCCAAAATAAAAGTCTGTTTTGTTAAGCTTTTTTGCCACTTACTGTTGCAGTCAAGACTAGGGCCAGACGGAATCTGTAGATGTTTTTTGTTATTTCTGCTGAAAATTTGGGTAGACATCTGCGGATTTCTGCAGAATGTTTTTGGGAGTATCCAACTAGAACCTTAATATGGGAAATAAAAATAATACCTTTTTTTACTTTTATTTTATGTTTACAATGCAAATCCAAATAGATTCACTTTATTAGGTAAACAAAGCAAGTCTCTCATATAATATATCTATTAACCCAGATAGCAAAATACACTCGGGCCAGTTCCGGCAAGATTGTCGCCTGCCGGAGACTAACCCCTCGGCCCAACTTCGGCTGCCGGACTCGGGCCGGATGCCTGTGGACTCACTGCCCGATTCCGGCCCGAATCAAGCGGGCCAGATGCGGCGGCCGTAAGCGAGCCGAAGCTGCGCATCCGCGCCGGAATCGGCGCGAGGGTAATGTGCGCTGCGGCCCGGAGCTGGCGCGACTCCGTATTTATACACCTTATAAAACCTTTTGGTATTACATTGGTACTTGATATATGGTATTACAACCATTTGAATTTATATAACAGCAAACACAGGCTATAATGTAAACACAAAGTGTAAGCACTGCGTTTAACCTTTGAATAAAGTGCAAACTGCATACATATTCTGTAACGAAAATAATCAGACAAATGACAAAATAAATAAATGTTAAACGTTTATTAATTGCATGAAAAAAATAGTACTAAATTTTATAAATAATTTTGTAGTGCACAAGAATATCAATATAAAAACAACAATAAACAACACAATAAAGACACAGAAAGATTTAAACAAAAAATCTAAAAATTACACACAAACACAGATGTTTTTTTTAAAACAACCCTGTTTTCCCAACAGACTTCAATTAAAAATATGTAAAAAACAGCTAAATTTTATATAAACCCAAATATAGAAACCAATTTAAGATATAGCAAGAAACATCTTAAAAATACCAATGACAATCCGTAAAATATCCAAGTCAAACTTGTAAAAAGTACTGCAGAATTCTGAAGAAACATCTTGAAACATTTTTTAATAAAACATTAAAATAATAATAAACAAACAAATATATATATATATATATATATATATATATATATATATATATATATATATATATATATATAATTGCAGAAGTATAAAGTCAAACTTTTTTTTTAAATAAACTTGAACAAAATCAATTGCACAAACAGCAAGACATGAGTGAGATGATTATACATTTCATATATATACACGTCTTGTGCAATTTTATATTTATAACTTTATTTGTATTACGTTTATTAAAAATGTATCAAGATGTTTCTTCAGAATTTGGCGCGCACACATACATACACATACCATACATATATACACACACACACACATATATATACATATACATATATATATATATATATATATATATATATATATATATATATATATATATATATATATATATATATATAAATGCAAATGAAAGAAACAAATTGTTCAAGTATCAGGGAACATCCTAATACACTTAAAATGTTGTTTAAAAAATAAAACAAAATAGTGATGTAGACATTTGACACATTAGCTTTCTCTTCTTTCTTCCTCCATCCCTGTCAGGGGCAAGTTGTAGCTACCTTGTAATGCATTTTTCCACTTCTTTATCAGTGGCGTGGTATGGACATTTGTCCTCACTCCATCTGTGATTAAAAGATAAACAGATAATTAGTAGTGAACAAGTACTAATGTAAAAAAAAAGAAAAAATTAGGAAAAAAGTAGGCTACCTACGAAGTAAAAAAACTATCAAAAAAAACAAATAAACTTAAAACACTTTGAAATTAGCAAGAGCTTGAACTTACCAGTTTCTTCATTTGTTCGGGCTGCTCCTTTAGTTGATTTTCAAGCTTTTCCAAATCAAATTGGCCAAAGGAAGGTCAAATGTGTTTACATCTGGAATTTCATCACGTCTGTTTTGGTTTTGTGAGAATCAGGCCCAGCTGCTGCTTTATGACGTTGCATGATTTTAAAACTTCAGTCAGTCGTGCTAAAAAAGAAAAATAACAGATTAGTATAAATCAACCTGTAGCTTATTCTCATACAACCTCTGTAAATACAACAGTGGGTTAGACACTGCTGATATTCTCTAGTTGATCTTTACTTTCTAGCTGCATTAAACCTTAACAAATTTAGTGATGTCTTCAATTCTTACAAAGACATCACGAGATGCAATAAGTTCTGTCTTGATCTCAAACTGCACTAGAACAAAGACTGTAAATGTTCATAGGTGTACCGAGGGCCAGATGCAAAAAAACAAACGTTGTCGCGGGCCAAATTTTACATACATCACACAGACAGTGTGTGTGTGTGTGTGTGTATATATATATATATATATATATATATATATATATATATATATATATATATATATATATATATATATATATATATATATATATATACACATACATATATATATATATATATATATATATATACATACAGTTGAAGTCAGAATTGTTAGCCCCCCTAAATTATTAGCCACTGTTTATTTTTTCCCCAATTTCTGTTTAACGGAGAGTTAAACATTTTTTCCCACACATGTCTAAACATATTAGTTTTAGTAACTCATTTCTAATAACTGATTTATTTTATCTTTGCCATGATGACAGTAAATAATATTTGACTAGATATTTTTAAGACACTTCTATACAGCTTAAAGTGACATTTAAAGGCTTAACTAGGTTAATCAAGTTAACTAGTCAAGTTAAGGTAATTAGGCAAGTTATTTTATAACAATGGTTTGTTCTGAAGACTTAAGGGGCTAATAATTTTGACCTTAAAATGGTTCATAAAAAAATTTAAACCGCTTTTTATTCTAGCCGAAATAAAACATAAGTCTTTCTCCAAAAGAAAAAATATTATCAGACATACTGTAAAAATGTTCTTGCTCTGTTAAACATCATTTGGGAAATATTTAAAAAAGAAGAAATAAATCAATGAGGGGCTAATAATTCAGACTTCAACTGTGTGTAGATAGACAGACAGACAGACAGACAGATAGACAGATAGATATATAGATATATAGATCATAACAAGAACTGCTGCTTAATTGAATGCATGTAATAGTGACACCCGGTGGTTATTTATTGAATTATGTTCATTTTTGTATAGCGGGCCAGATTCTATTGATATTTATAAAAAGCCTCGCGGGCCGTAGTTTGGACACGCCTGGTGTACTGGAATGTACAGTATCTGTGCATCTTGATGGTGGTCTTAAGATTTCTGCCATAGTCATTGATGGTGATGGTACTTGTGGTGCTGCATTGATTTCTGAAATCTTCATACCTGCCTTTTATCCAGCCTCTTTGTTCCAAGTAATTTTTCTTCATCACGGTATAGATGTGTCTATACTGTCCCTTGATCAGATACATTTACAAATCAAAACATCACTTTAGTATAGTGCCAGGGAAAACTCACAGGTTGTAATAGATCAATGACATAATGTTGACAGTATGTGTTTAAAATAATTGCAAACAAACCTGTTCTGTCTTTAGATGTATGACAGGCGATCATCATCCTCATCTGTCTACCAGTCAGAAATCACAGTTGCGTGTGGATGTTTGAGTCGAGCTTCCTCATATGCATCTATAATGAAATATCACATTGTTGTTAACCTCCCGTAAAGAAAAGTTCAAATCCTGAAATACTATCAAAGTTAATTAATGCATATAATACCTATAGTGTAAATAATCAGTACACAGAAGGTTGCACAAGATTTATTCGGAGATTCATGCAGAGTGACAGCCTTATGAATCTGAGACATAGATTTGTAAGATGGTCAAGCACATGCATTATTCTGTACCCATGAAGATTAACCTACCATTGTGAAAAATGTTTGATGATGATGATAGCCAATAACAATAAACCATTTCAGCTGTTTGTGAAGCAATTAGTAATGTAAAGTCTGAAAAGCTCAATCTATGTTGAAAATGTATCAGCAGTTTACAGCTTATAATGGACTTTTAGCACACAACTATAACATGCCTATTCACGTTCAAAAGAGTGTGCCATTGACTTCTTTGGTCGTGATGTTCTGCAAAATGATCTCACTAACCTTTGTTAAACAAGAACAACAAGACTTAACCAACAAATATTGTTACCCATTCATTTAAATCAGAATTTATCACTGTCAATAACATAAAAAAAACATCAAAATCTGCTTTAAGATGTTCAGTTTTACATTAACTGACCATTACAGCTTGAGCAAAAGATATAATTGATTCACATAGGCTAACACATATGAATTAAAGTGCATAGTAATATATTTCTCTTGGATAATTTAAAGAGAATAGTAAACAGTCGAGTTTCGATCACTTTTCGTGACTAACTGCATAAACAAGATAAACAATAATATTTTATTAATCCAAAACGATTAGTTTTTATTTACACATAATCACAGAATTAATACTGTTGGATAAGTATACGCCTGTACAATGATTTTTTTTCAACATCCACGGTACTTTATAATGTTAAATCAGGAAAAAAACACGTTTTGCCAAGTTAGTTAATGGATTCGTCTACAGAAACTTTCTTTAACACAAAGTTAGCATACACACAAATTCGTTTCATGTTTCTTTAAAATAATTAAAATAGTTTTCAGTTACTACACACGTTACAATCTAACATTGTGTTAGGGACAGGAACTTTCAGACGTGTTTGTAACTGTTAGCGTTAGCATACATTAGCTCCAGTCGTGTTTCTTAAAGCAAGTTACATTTCGTATCAAACTGTTTTAAATTACTAAACGCTGTTACAACCAAACACCGTGGAAATGTTTTAAGCTCTAAATTCGCTAATTATACAGTACACAAGCAGTAAAAAGCTTACCTTTCTGACCGGAACCCACGTGAAACCTTTGAAAAACCAAACTTTTTCTTCTTGTGATCTTCGTGCCATGGTGGTTGACAACAAGCTTTTTGGAGCATTACCGCCACCGTCTGGATGGAGTTTGGATAAGGAGTTTAGTAACGCATGTGTTTATTATGAAACCAACTTCTGCTTTAAAAAAAAAAAAGTCAGCACAGGAGCGTGCTATCTCAAAAATAAGCGAATTTTACATAGTTTTTCTCTAGATGACATGTATAATCTATTTATAAATAATACTGTTTTGTTTGCGTCTAAACATAGCGACCATCCACACAAAATATTCTTTTTTTTTTTTTTTTTTTTTGCTATCGTACCATTAATATTTTCTCAAATTAGCATTAAACGTGGAGCTAACAGATTACTAGATAAAATAAGAACTTAATCGGTTGCCATCAGCCGAGTCCTTGCCAGAGGCGGCCAGGACTCTACAGACAGATTCGGGCCGGATATGGTTGATCGGAATCGGGCCAGTCCTTTACAGCCGCATCACAACCGCATGTGCGCGAGCGAGCTGCGGGCCGCACTCGGCCCGGATAACACTCGCCGATGCCGAGTCGGAGCCGGAGGCGCCGGAGGGCAGCCGAGCTCGGGCCGATTACTGCCTGCTATCTGGGCATTGTTAGCCTACTTATTGTTTATTTATCACAATTTACAATAAGGCTCTTAAAGCACTGCTTTGATAAATGTAGTGTCGTCATATTTCAAATACCTCAAGTAAAATGAAGTCATTTGTTTTATTTTTTTACTGACAGTGTACTTGTATTTTTTTACGTTTCTATTTTAGATTAAGATCAAGTGTAAAATAAAATCTACATGTGATGTACAGCTATTTAAGAAACAAATTTGCCATATTGTAAAGAAAATAGTGTAAAATATGTAAATAAAACGCTAAATTTAAATATTTTTACCATATACTTTAATTTAACCTTTTAAAGCTTAAAAATATATATTTTTAAAAATGGGCAAAAAGTGTCTCTATGGCCTTAAAGATTATTTGGTAGTTTTACCAGTGCTATTGAAAAAGATTAATTGTCATGAAAGGAAAAATTGACTATACTTCCTTTGTTAGTGCAAATTATACATGTAGCTTTGGGATGTAAGCAATTAAACTATTAAATTAGGTTTACACTTAAAAAAAAAAGTGATTTCATAATGAAAATCAGATTTTTTTTCAAAAGTAACCAACTAGTACTTTTTAAAAGAGTAATTTGTACTTTTACCTAATATTAGTATTATTTACTTAAATTTTTGTTATTTTAGCAGTGTGATAGTATTTTTACTTGAGTACAAAAAAGATTTCACAAGCACTTAGTGCAGGTTTATTTTATTATTAATATATGATTAATAAATATTATTATTAATGGTTTTTATTTGTATCTATTCGTATGCAATGTTTTATGGGTTGCTGAGAATACATTTCAGGTCTTCAATACATAGCATGTCAGTCTTGAAAAAAAAATAGGTGCTGGAATTGACTTTCATTAGGCTGTGCCTGTATGAACCCTGTCATGTACATTTAACATTTATTTCAAGATTTGTCTAAAAGTGTAGGAATATGACATATAGCCTATATTTATAAGGTCCAAGCAGCATTTCCAGCTTTTGATGAATAGGCTACTATGAATACTTTAGATTTAAGTACAGCAGTTTTCTTTTTACTTTTTAAGAACTTTTAAAAGCACATTTTAACTAAAACTTTTTTTTTTATCTGCAAGCACAGTTAATGTTCAGACTATTTCAAATGTTTAAAGTGACTGACAATAATACATATTCTTAATAATAGGATTTAATCTGCATCGTTTTAAAACTGTGCACACCTGTAGCTGCTTAATTAGGCTTACGACGCTATTTTTTAATACTGGTTAAAAAATAGCGTCGTAAGGTGGTACTTGGAGAGACCATTTTTTTCTAAGGTGGTACTTGGTGAAAAAAGTTTGAGAACCACTGCTTTAATTAATGGAAATAAAATTATTGGTTAATTCTTGTTAACTCACAGTGCCTTAACATTAATGTTAACAAGCATAACTTTAAATTGTAATAATGCAATAGTAAATGTTAAACTATAATTAATAAAGGTTTAAAAGTATAGTTCATTATTAGTTCATGTTAGTACATAGATTAACTAAAGAAACCTTATTGCAAAATGTCACCAAAAAAAAAAACAAAAAAAAATTTTTTTTTTACAGTTTTAAGAGCTTTAAAAATAAATTATATATCTAGTTGTTATGGCATGTAATTAATGTTACTACTAATTAAATACTTAGAAAATACTGTCAGAGGATGGGCAAAACACAAAGATAAAACATAATATGCGCATTGACACAAACGACCAAGTGCAAAAACATAAATTACAGCCATGTTCATTCATAATTATATGATATAAATCACGAGAGGGTAAATTTGGTTTAAAAAAAACTGAAGTTCATTGACTCATACACAACAGTAAAACAATGCTTTTGCACAACAGTAACACATTGCGAGTAGTAAAGTCTCTTACCTTTGACAGATGTTGTAAATCCGCTGAATAAAACAAAAGGAGCAGATCGCGGATGTGTTTATTTTACTCTCTGAGTCAGAATGAAAATGGCATCTTCAAATTTCCCGCTGGTGCAAAAACACGGAAGTGCGCCACAAAGCGCTAGTGGTCGAAAGTATGCGTGCATGCTCTCTGTCACACACGCACACACACGCAGAGATAGAGCTTTCTGTGTCAACATACTTTTTATTTTTGGGCTTTTTATTTTGGGCTTTTTATAGAAAGTAGCAAGTCTTTACAAGTCAATAGGCGCAAGTCCAAGTGAAAGTCCGAGTCATTTATGTTCAAGTCCAAGTCGAGTTGCAAGTCTTTTTATATTTTGTCAAGTCGAGTCTGAAGTCATCAAATTCATGACTTGAGTCTGACTCGAGTCCAAGTCACATGACTCGAGTCCACACCTCTGCTTCCTTGTCCTCATTTGTAAGTCGCTTTGGATAAAAGCTTCTGCTAAACGACTAAATGTAAATGTGAATGTAAGAGTCTCATGCTCTAGCGACTGAGCTAGCCGGGCTGATGAGAAGCTCTTTCAAGAGCTAGACACTGTTTTCAGTAATACCTTCCCTACCCGTGACAATCTTCTGCTAAATCCTGATTTCATCTTGTAACGCTGGACAGAATGTGGCCCAGGATATATGCCCAGTGCATGTGTTAGCAGTTGCAAGGCAGCAAAATGCCTAATTTGTCCCTGGGTGGGCTTGAACAACCAACCTTTCTGTTAACAGCCTAACGCGCTAACCTATTGCGCCACAGAGACTTAGTAAAAGGTCACCTACAGTGGTAGAAAGGCGGAACTTTGTCTCAAAAGGTCTGCTATATGAACCCTTATGAAGGTTTGCTGTTAGAGAGAGGCAACAGAAATGCCCAACATGGGGATCTAACCCACGACCTTAAGATTAAGAGTCTCATGCTCTTCCGACTGAGCTAGCCTAGCTGATAAGGCGCCATTTGAAGAGAAAGACACCGTTTACAGTAATACCTTCCCTACCCGTGACAATCTTCGGCTAAATCCTGATTTCATCTTGTAACGCTGGACAGAATTAGGCCCAGGATCTATGTCCAGTGCAAGTGTTAGCCGTAGTAGAAAGGCGAAACTTTGTTTCAAAAGGTCTGCTATATGAACCCTTATGAAAGTTTGCTGAGAGAGAGAGGCAACAGAAATGCCCAACGTGGGGATCTAACCCACGACCTTAAGATTAAGAGTCTCATGCTCTTCCGACTGAGCTAGCCTAGCTGATAAGTAGCCACTTGAAGAGTTAGACACCGTTTGCAGTAATACCTTCCCTAGCCGTGAAAATCTTCGGCTAAATCCTGATTTCATCTTGTAACGCTGGACAGAATGTGGCCCTGGATATATGCCCAGTGCACGTGTTAGCAGTTGCAAGGCAGCAAAATGCCTCATTCGTCCCTGAGTGGGCTTGAACCACCAACCTTTCAGTTAACAGCCGAACACGCTAACCGATTGCACCACAAAGACTTAGTAAAAGGTCACCTACAGTGGTAGAAAGGCGGAACTTTGTTTCAAAAGGTCTGCTATATGAACCCTAATGAAAGTTTGCTGAGAGAGAGAGAGAGGCAACAGAAATGCCCAATGTGGGGCTCGAACTCACGACCCTGAGATTAAGGGTCTCATGCTTTACCGACTGAACTAGCCAAGCTGATGAGGAGCCATTTCAAGAGCTAGACACTGTTTACAGTAATACCTTCCCTACCCGTGACAATCTTCTGCTAAATCCTAATTTCATCTTGTAACGCTGGACAGAATGTGGCCCAGAATATATAACCAGTGCACGTGTTAGCAGTTGCAAGGCAGCAAACTGCAAAATTCGTCCCTGGGGGGGCTTGAACCACCAACCTTTCAGTTAACAGCCAAACACGCTAACCTATTGCGCCACAGAGATTTAGGGAAAGGTCACCTACAGTGGTAGAAAGGCGAAACTTTGTCTCAAAAGGTCTGCTATATGAACCCTAATGTAAGTTTGCTGAGAGAGAGAAAAGTAACAGAAACGCCCAACATGGGACTCGAACCCACGACCCTGAGATTAAAAGTCTCATGCTCTACTGACTGAGCTAGCCAGGCTGATGTGAAGCTTTTTCAAGAGCTAGAGACTGTTAAGTTTGCTGAGAGAGAGAAAAGTAACAGAAACACCCAACGTGGGGCTCGAACCCAGAACTCTGAGATTAAGAGTCTCATGCTCTACTGTTGGAATATCTTGCCAGTTCCATGCGTGTTCAATAAGAAAAGGTCTGGAGAGGGTTTTCTTCAATGCTAAAAATATTAGTCATTTATTAGATACAAATGAATAATTCGATGACAGAGCTCTAGGTTACGTTACCCCAATGCAATACAAGAATTACATTCAAGATGTTCGCAACTAACATACATTTCCTGACTCCAGCATATATACACAACTGATCTTAACAGGTGGAGTTTTGGTTTATCGTCACTTATCAGCCATTCTGCAGTCCCTTGGCTCTTTGCAACCCCTGGACATTACTTCCTCTTTCTGTAACCTTTCTCTACATACCAAAACTGAACAAGTACGTGCATAATTAATATATTTTACAACTTCAACAAGCATCAGGACAACTTGTGACATGTCTAGACTATAGTTCTGGAACAAAGGCCCCCACCCTCAATTTATTCTTATTCTGCTTTTCCACTTGTCAGCAGTTCTTCTAAAAAGTATGCAGCACAGTAAAAAAGAGGAAGTTTGTCTGGTCAAGATGTTTTATAATACAAAAGAGAAAGATTGATTAATCTGTTGTTAGTCTAAACATTTTTCTAATAAAAAATAATAAAACCAATAATAAAAATAAATTCCTTTTCTCCAACATGTGCCAACGCTGAAGTCGAGAGAAAACAGAGGTATGTCGCGTTTGACTATTTATAGGGGTTTGCTCTTGAGCTGATTGGATAATAGAATGATTGTGTGTGCGATGAATTAGCCTCGTCAAACACTAATCATGCTCCTACCGAAATTTGTTTATAAAACATAACTTATTCATTTCATTTTGTAAATGTGTTATTTTCGAGGCTGATCTCAAAAGTATAAATCATTTTAATAATAACCTTCAGCATGCAGTGGGACAGTTTGCTGCTGAGTGTGACATGGCAGGGAAAGAAACAGCTCCTCTAAGTCAGAATTTGACTGGAAAAAGGTGGCCATCTTGTTTGAAGGGGAGTCCTTTTTTATGAGGAATGGAATGTGAGATTAAAAGATGGATCGGTGCAGCGGCAGCAATAATGCAGTTGATGTGATTGTCTGTTGTGGTGAAGGAGCTGAGACGAGAGGTAATATTCTCAATTTACTGCTCAATCTACGTTCCTACTCTCACCTATGGTCCTCACTGAAAGGACAAGATCTCGGATACAACGGGACACATTTTACAAAGTGTTATGACCCGCCTGTTTGAGTCATTAAAGATAAAAGAGAGATGAGCCAACAAAATAGCCTGAACGCAAATTATTTATTATAAAATGTAACTCATAGAACAATTAATCAAAGCAACCAACAAATGTCTAGGGATAATAATGAAGATAAAGAACTTAGGATATAAATCACAACAACACTTTAACTACATAATATAAGTAATGCAAAACAAAACCATAAGGTTAAAGAGTCAATGAGATGGCAGGTCTTGACATGAGGACTTCCGAGTAGTCATAGCGTCCTGGGTTAGCTAGCACAACAACTTTCATATACCCATTAATGAGTAATGCAGGCATCCAATCAGGATTTACCACAAACTCCAATCTGGAGTCCTTGGATCATCAAAGTGTCTTAATATTATAAAACTTAATACCTGTCGCTCTGCCTAAATCATAAAATATTAATTAAGTTTGTGTTCTACTTAAAGTAGAAGTAGTAAACTAGAAAAAATCTTGAACCTAAAAGTAAGGAAACTTTACTATTAAAAGATCCAACTCAGGACAATTGAATGGGCTTTCTAAACGAGGGGCCCCAGTATGCAGCAAACTAGCTGTCCTGGAGCTCCACCTTTTTTAATGTGCGGTGTCTTTCCAGTGATTTGTTTCTCATTCACGGAGTCAGACAGAGAACATTATCCACAACAACACTAGCTACATGAATACACTGGAGAGTGGAGCACAGATGTATCTGCAGAGGTACTGTTTGCCAGATGTTTATGAAACTGTTCTTCTCTTAGGCGCCATCATTGTGTTTACAGTAAACTCGAGGAGCGCAACACATTTACAACCCCACCTACTGCAGTGTTGGAAAACAGTATACCGTCACTCAGCCTTTTTAAACATTATTTAGACATGAAACATCCTGTGAGAAAATGTTTTGCTGCATTCATGGCATGTGTGAAACTTTTTGTCCATGTGTTTCTTCGAATGAGCGAAACTCTGTAGGCACTGATCAGATCTGTACGGTTTCTCTCCAGTGTGAATCCTCTTTTGTGTTTTCAGATGTGTTAACTGATTAAACCTCTTGTCACAGTTTGAACACTTGTACGGTCTCTCCAGTGTGAATCGTCTGGTGTGGTTTTAAATTTGGAGGTGTAATAAAAGTCTTCTCACACTAAAAGCACATATACTCTTTCACACCAGTGTGGATCTTTATGTGTTCATTAAGGTTTGCTGATCAGTTGAAACTCTTTCCACACTGAGTGCATGTGAATAGTTTCCCTCCAGTGTGGGTCTTCATGTGTTTTTTTCGACCTCACTGACTGGAGTGTTTTTGAAGCTGCTGCAAACGATCTGGATGAGCTCACAGAGACTATAACATCTTATATCATTTTCTGTGAAGACCGGTGCATTCCTCCCAGGACTCAACTCGCATACACCGACAAACCGTGGTTCACTGTAAAAGTTAGACAGTCACGTCAGGCCAAGGAGGTTGCTTACAGGAATGGGGAGAGGGCCTTGTATAAGCAGGTCTAATACACACTGGAAAAGGAAATGAGTCGCAAAAAGGAACTATTCTGAGAAACCAAGGAGACAGTTCTCTTCCAGCGACTCAGCATCCGTGTGGAAAAGCTTAAAAAACATCACAAACTACAAGACACCATCCCCCAGTACTGTAGACAACAAATTACTTGCAAACAACCTGAATGAGTTTTACTGCTGGTTTAAGAAAAACCCCCATACCCACTCTGAACTGCTCTTCATGTCACCATTAACACCTCCATCACCCCCGCCTACCCCATACCTGCACTTCAGTTCAGTGAAGATTATGTGTGCCAGGTCTTCAGGAAACAAGAGGAAAGAAGCACCAGGTCCAGATTTTATAACACCAGCCTGTTTAAAATCCTGTGCTGACCAACTGGTCCCCATCTTCACCCTGATCTTCAACAGAGATCACTTGAACTGTGTGATGTGCTCTCCTGCCTCAAACGCTACCCCATCATCCCCATCCCAAAGAAACCTAAACTTAGAGGACTAAATGTCTACAGACCGGTGGCGCTGACATCGGTGGTCATGAAGTCTTTTGAAAAACTAGTGCTGGCCCACCTGAAGGACATCACTGAACCCTCACTGGACTCTCTTCAGTTTGACTACAGAGCAAACAGGTCTGTGAATGATGCAGTCAATATATGACTGCATTATGTTCTGCAACTCCTAGACAGGCCCAGGCCTATGTGAGGATCTTGTTTGTTGACTTCAGCTCGGCTTTTAACACTATCATTCCAAAACTTATCCTGCCCAAAATAACTCCGCTCTCTGTGCCCACCTCTGTCTGTCAGTGGATCAACAGTTCCCTAACGGGCAGGCAGCAGCTGGTGAAGCTGGGAAAATTCTCATCCAGTATCTGCACAATCAGCACTGGCACCCCCTAGAGGTGTGTTCTTTCCCCATTGCTCTTCTCCCTGTACATGAATGACTGCACTTCAAAGGACTCCTCTGTCAAACTCCTGAAGTACTTATCCAGAGCGAGCAAAAGGGCTGCAAAAATTACTCTGGACCCCTCACACCCAGCACACTGCCTCTTTGAACTTTTAACATCTGGTTGACGATACAAAGCAATGCGCACCAGAACAGCCCAACCCAAAAACAGTTTCTTCCCTCAGGCAATCCATCTCACGAACACTTGATAATAATAACTGTGGAACCAACATCACTACTTGCTATACACTCACATTTACACTTTTTAACAACACACTTTACATGCCAATTTGCACATAACAGTTGCACATATAACGTTGTATATAGGAATATAGTAATAGTAATATAGCTCTACATACACTTGTCTATTTGAATATTTGCATTCACTACTTACTGTTTTTTTATATTTATTTATTATCTGCTTATTGTCCTGTCTCTATAATTCTGTTGCACTGTAGAAGCTCTGTCACGAAAATAAATTCCTTGTATGTGCGAACATACCTGGCAATAAAGCTCAGTCTGATTCTGATTAAGGTCTGAGAAGTTGCTGAAACTCATCCCACACCGAAGCTGCGGTCACATTAGAGTTTGAGCAAGCAAAACTCTGTTGTACAGCACTGCAAAAAGGGACGGGATTAAACAAGATGATTAGACATTAAAAAAAGTGAGCGATTGGTCCATATTTTAAATTTCTGTCCAGAGAGGTTTTGTTTTGATCTTCAATTGGTCCTACACAGTCAGGTGATGTGATTTCGCAGGTCAGAGTTCACCAAGCTTGAACTTTTTAAGGCAGTGAACTGCAAAACTTGACGCACAAACTTGTATTTCCAGTCTGAAGCCTTCATGTTTGTATGAGAGGAAGTCTATGGGAGAAAAGTCCAGTGTGACCGCGGCTTAAGTGCAAGTGAATAGTTTCTCTCCAGTGTGGCTCTTCATTTGTAGATTAAGGGATGATGATTGGCTGAAACTCTTCGCACACTGAGTGCATGGGAGTTGTTTCTCTAGTGTGGATCCTCATGTGTTTATTAAGGGATGATGATTGGCTGAAACTCTTCCCACACTGACTGCATGTGAATGGTTTCTCTCCAGTGTGGACCCTCATGTGTTTATTAAGGTGTGATGAGCAGTCAAAACTCTTCCCACACTGAGTGCATGTGAATGGTTTCTCTTCAGTGTGCATCCTCATGTGTTGATTAAGGGATGATGAGTGGATGAATCTCTTCCCACACTGAGTGCAGGTGAAAGGTTTTTTTTCTCCAGTGTGGATCATCATGTGTAGATTAAGGGATGATGAGCGGATGAAACTCTTCCCACACTGAGAGCATGGAAATGGTTTCTCTCCAGTGTGAATTATCATGTGTAGATTAAAGAATGATGATTGGCTAAAACTCTTCCCACACTGAGTGCATATGAATGTTTTCTCTCTAGTGTGGATCCTCATGTGTTTTTTAAGGGATGATGATCGGCTGAATCTCTTCCCACATTGAGTGCATGTGAATGGTTTCTCTCCAGTGTGGATCCTCATGTGTTGATTAAGGGATGATGAGTTGATGAAACTCTTCCCACACTGAGTGCATGTGAATGGTTTCTCTCCAGTGTGGACCCTCATGTGTTTATTAAGGTGTGATGAGCAGTCAAAACTCTTCCCACACTGAGTGCATGTGAATGGTTTCTCTCCAGTGTGAATCATCATGTGTAGATTAAGGAATGATGATTGGCTGAAACTTTTCCCACACTGAGTGCATGTGAATGGTTTCTCTCTAGTGTGGTTCCTTATGTGTTTATTAAGGGATGATGATTGGCTGAAACTCTTCCCACACTGAGTGCATGTGAATGGTTTCTCTCCAGTGTGGACCCTCATGTGTTTATTAAGATGTGATGAGCAGTCAAAACTCTTCCCACACTGAGTGCATGAGAATGGTTTTTCTCCAGTGTGGATCCTCATGTGTTGATTAAGGGATGATGAGTGGATGAAACTCTTCCCACACTGAGTGCATGTGAATGGTTTTTCTCCAGTGTGGATCCTCATGTGTTGATTAAGGGATGATGAGTGGATGAAACTCTTCCCACACTGAGTGCATGTGAATGGTTTCTCTCCAGTGTGAATCATCATGTGTAAATTAAGGTTTGATGATTGGCTGAAACTCTTCCCACACTGAGTGCATGTGAATGTTTTCTCTCCAGTGTGGATCCTCATGTGAATCTTAAGATCGTCTTTTCTTCCAAAACTCTTTCCACACTGAGTGCAGGTGAAACAATTCTTGTCCCTCCTTTTTAAAATAACTTCAGTCTGTAAATGATTTTTTTCCTCAATTTTGACATGATGTTTCTCCTCTTTACTCCCCTCATTCTCTTCAATTAGGTCTGAAATAAATAAAACATTAGTTTTCATTAAGTCTTAAAACTCTCATCAAAAGCTGAAAAGTGAAAAAACACTGGAAACATTGGCTACACACACTGTAATTTTGATGCACATTAAATGTAAAATAAATCAGATCATATTTTGTTTGGTCCATTAACATGTACACATTTAAGATGATTCAATTCAATTCATCTTTATATATCTAGTGCTTTTACAATGTAAACTGTGTCAAAGCCGCTTAACATAGAAGTTATGGTAAATTGAAAGTGTCCTGTTTTCAGCGTTTCTTACATAATTGATCACAAAAGTAATTTTGGTCATTGTAGTAAAGTTCGTTGTTGTGTGGGAAGAAGAAGACAGGGTCGGTGATATCAGGTAAGCAATATATTTTATTATTTAATGCACACCACTTGCAGGCTGTGTCTGTGCATGTGTGTGCTCTCTCCACTCCCGACTGCTCCTTCTGTTCTCCTTAAGAAGGGAGTCTCTCCGGCCCAATCACTAGAAAGACAGGTGTTATTTATCATTTCTAATTGACCTGCTGATTAGCCGCCGGGCTCCTAGCATGCTCTCCCCCCTTATTGGGTGTTCGATCACGCTTACATCTCCACATACTCTCCCAGATACCTTACCTCCACTCGCCCAATTGCACACTTCCGTGGGTTGGCCGTGAGCCCGGCCCGTCTCAGAGCTGACAATACCGCTCTCAGATGTTGCATATGCCGCTGCCAATACTGTAAATGATGATGTAGTCTAAATAAGCAGCGGCATATGCTGTGTGAGGGCAGAGTATTTTATACATTAGGTGCTGAAACGTTGCCGGTGCCCCGAACAGCCCGAACGGAAGCATCACAAATTGGTGCAATCCAAACGGTGTAGTGAAGGCTGTTTTTTTCGCGGGATATTGGAGATAAGGGGATCTGCCAATAGTCCTTTGTTAAATCCAATGTCGAGTAATATTGAGCAGCACCTAACCGGTCGAGCAACTCGTCAATACGCGGCATTGGTTAAGCGTCAAATTTCGACACAGCATTCACCTTGCGATAATCCACACAGAACCGGACCGAGCCGTCTGTCTTAGGTACTAAGACAATCGGGCTGGCCCAGTCGCTGTGGGATTCTTCTACTACTCCCATTTTCAACATATTACTCAATTCTTCCTGAATCACTTTTTTCTTGTGTTCAGGTAGGCAATACGGCCAGGTCCTAACGACCACGCCCGGTTCAGTCTCGATATGGTGCTGGATCAGGTTAGTACGACCAGGCAGGGGCGAAAACACGTCTGAGTACTCACGTTGGAGGTGCCGGATGTCGAGGAGCTGGCTTGCTGAGAGATGATCGCCCCCCGTAACCAGAGCGTTCGACCACCTCGTAATCGATATCACTGACTCGTCGTGTGACCACAAACGGCCCTTGCCACTTGGCGATTAATTTAGAGCTGGAAGTGGGTAGCAGTACAAGTACTTTATCTCCCTGTGAAAATTTAAGAAGTTTAGTGCCCTTATCATATCGCCGGCGTTGGTCATCCTGGGCCTTAAGCAAATTCTCTGTAGAGAGCCGCCCCAGTGTGTGGAGTTTTGCTCTAAGGTCCAGGATATATTGAGTTTCATTTTTACTTTTTGAAGGCTCGTCCTCCCAAGCCTCTCTAACGACATCCAAAACCCCTCTGGGCTGTCTGCCGTAGAGAAGCTTGAATAGGGAAAACCCCGTGGAGGCTTGGGGAACCTCCCGCACAGCAAATAATAAAGGCTCCAACCACTTATCCCAATTTTTCACATCCTCCTGAACAAATTTACAGATCATTGATTTAAGCGTGAGATTAAATCTTTCCACCAGCCCGTCTGTTTGTGGGTGATAGACGCTGGTGTGAATAGATTTAACGGCCAATAATCTGTAAAGCTCGCGCATCGTGCCTGACATGAACGCGGTGCCTTGATCCGTGAGAATCTCCTTGGGGATTCCTACTCGGAAGATTATCCGAAACAGCGCCTCCGCAACACTCTTTGCTGAGATGTTACGGAGCGCCACTGCTTCCGGGTATCGGGTTGCATAATCCAACAGAACTAATGTAAACCGGTGCCCACGTGCGGATTGCTCTAATGGCCCGATGAGATCCATACCAATTCTCTCGAAGGGGATCTCCATAATTGGTAATGGGCGCAACGGCGCTTTTGTGGTGGCCGGTGGATTTACCAACTGACATTTACGGCACGCAGTGCACCATCTGCTGACGTCACCGTGAATGCCTGGCCAAAAGAATCGGGTCATGAGGCGAATTAGTGTGGCCGCCTGACCTAAATATCCGACCATAGGATTAGAATGAGCTGCCTGAAAAAGCATTTCCCGGCGGTTCTTTGGTACTAATAACTGGGTTGTATCTTCTTTTGTTTGAGTGTCTTGGGTCACTCGATACACCCTATCATTAATAACCACAAAATACGGGTAGGAGAGGGGTCGATCAGGCTGGAGGATTTTCCTATCAATAACCTGCACTCTTTTGAGTGCATTTTTTAGCGTATCATCACGCGACTGCTCCAAGGGAAAGTCCTTACACTGGGAAATTCCCAGCCCTTCCCCTGAGTCAGCGCGTTACGTCACCGCCTGGGATTCCCCGAGCTGAGCGACACGCCCCCTATCCGGTGATTTCTTCTTCCAAGAAACACCCGCACATAAGACTCCCAATAATCTATTAAATCCAGGCCAATTAGTTCCCAGAATTAGCGGGTGTTTGAGGTGCAGGTTAACTGCTAACTCTACTCTATGCTTTTTCCCCCGAAATTGTGAGGGTGGGCGGCAGATGTCGGAGAAGGCCGGATCTCCTGGGACAGCAGACTCCAGATTTGCTCTCGGTCCTCCCGCTGGGCCTCCATGAGGACTTGGATCATAAAATATTAAATATCCTTTATTTAATGCCTACAAAAACGTATGTGTGATTGTCAGCATAGGACAGTTTGGAGGAGAGAGGGAGGGGGAGAGTGAGAGGGAGGGAAGAGGAGAGGTGAGGTGACGAGTCGGGCTCCAAAGTGACCTGCAGTTTGGCAGTATTTTCAGTTTCGACTGAACAGAAGGGAGATGTCACGTGGTAAATATGAACTAGAGGTCTGCATTAGAGCTGAAAATCTTTGCCCAAACCCGGAGGGACCCGAAAAAATCAAAATCCATCCCTGCAAAAGGTGAAGCAAATGATAACGAAGTAGTAAAAAAGCAAATTTTGACGGCGGTCAAAACAAAACAATCCTACCCAAAACTTGCAAAGTTAGCCAGATCAGAACTCTGCATCTCGGCCTGTAGGAGTAGCAGTGAAACGGTGTTCAGTGCTGCTGGACCCCATGAAAGCAGGACTGCGCTAAAGCTTGTGGATTTAATAATGTTCCTCCACAAAAACACTTAGCCTAATCTTGGTGAGTAAAGGATTTTTATATTATAAATGAATATTAATAAAACCATATAACCATAATGTAGACAGAGTATACAGGCTTGGCAATATTCTTTCAAAATTCAGCTTCACCTTAATGCCAGATTGTGAAGAGAAGTGGCAAAACAAATCTTGCACAGCCTTTATCTTAATTTCGTTATTGCCAAAATACCCGTCATCATTTAGAGTTTATTTTAATTTGATTTGTTAAGCAAGATTTCTTTTCATTGGTGTTAGCCAATTTAATGGCTAAGGGTATGTATACCTAAGTTACAGAGGACGTACTTTATTTTTTTGTTCCAACTTCCTAGTGGCATATAGTCTACGTTTGTTACGAATAAATTATGTTAAAACATATAAATGACTCATTCTTTAAAAAAAAGGCAATAGAGCTGTGTGCATGAGCACATTTGTATAATGTCGTCTGTAAACGGGTTCGGGCTTTATAAAGCTGTCAATCAAAATGTACCTGTCAGGCTCAGGCTTCATCGTGCCTAATTTTTATGGCCCGATTACAGCTCTCTGCATTCCCGCTGCTGTAAATCATTATTGAATTTTCTGAATAAATCATTATTATTATTATTGAAAGTGCTGTGCATCGATTGGCGCGCTCTCTTTCTCTCTCTCTCTGTGTGTGTGCGTGCGAATGAGAGGAGTGTCCCGCACAGAAGAATACAAACAAGACAAACAGGTGACCGCGAGCCTAAGGTCGCATATAAGGTACTCAGTTTCTGAATGGTTTAGGCACAAGCTAACAGTTTAGTAATGCTGTCTGAGCCTTACGTCATAATTTTTTTTATTACGCCAGTAATACCGGATACCAGGGTAATATATGGAGGCGGTTTGACGGTATCAAAATTTAGATACCGTCCAAGCCTTCTTGGAAACGCTGTTCCTGGATGTTCTTCAGTTCCACCAGCGTCTCATGTTGTTGTTGGTGGAGGACCGAAAGGGCCTGGATAGCTTCCGCAAATGGCAGTCTTGATTGAGTGGTCATTCTGGCAGTGAGTCATATTGATAAGACACAGATTTGAAAGCTGTAAATGGCCTATTTTATTCATTTATAATCATAATTATGACAAAATGTTTTTTCTAAAATTTGTAAAGCAGACAGGGAATACTTGTTCATTCTGTGCCTAACTCGTAAACACATCAGAAAAAAAAGTTCTGGGGTAACAGCAGAACAAACAGCTGAATATTTGCCTCACAGACATGAGATATACCTGTACAGCATCGTCATAAAGGCTGGAATGTGCACCTTTGCCTTGCTGTTGGGTCATTTTTATCCATTCTGTGGTGATTTTGAGGCTTAATTTGGCCAAACCTCAATTCAATCTGGGCAAATTTACTTTTCGTTATATTCATGGTTTTCTTCTTTTGGCCTCTATTATAACAACATTTTTTTGATTGCAAAGCCATGACAGCATATAATCATTCATTTATGATTGTTGGGGTTTTCTGTGATAACAGTCAACATTGTTTCATTGGTCTTCACCCATGGCATGGCAAAAAAGGAAATGGGTGAGAGTATAAAGGAAGAGGATTCTCATTTTGTGTCTCTTGTTTTGTTTTCTCCCCGTAGTTAGTGCTGAGGGATTTGTGTTTCATTGTGATTATTGTTATATTGTTTGTTTTGTTGTTGATACTGCTGTTTGTGTGTGAAAAGTACAAAGTGTTTATTATAATTTATATTATTATTTTTGACTAAGACAAAACTTTCCTGGTTCTCACTGTTTGTTATTTAATTTATTTGTTTATTTATTTGTTTATTTTAGAGATGCACAGATGTATCGAACAACCGGTATCGGTCGATATAAGCTTTTTCCCCCGCAATCGGACGATTTTTAAAAAATATTCGATGATCAGTGCCGATATATCCTGTCAATGAAGTTGGGTGGGAATGTGATGCGGTGTGTGTAAAGATGTCTCTTGTCTGGAATTACTTTGAAGTAGGTCACAATGAGGACAAAACTGCAATTTGTAAGCTACGCACAGCAAAAATTTTGCGAGGTGGAACTTCAGTTAAACATTTTAACACAACTAATTTGATTACACACCTTAAATGCTGACATGCAAAGGAATATGAAGAGCTCCTTAAAGCTAAAGCAGAGGCCGCTTTAGCTGCAAAAGTTAAATGCCAAACTCCCTCTATCACGCAAGTGTTTGACAGCGCCTGAAAATTAAAATCTGACAGCACGAAAGCGAGTGAAATTACTCACAAAGTAATTAAATTTATTACGCTTGACGACCAGCCATTCTCTGTAGAAGAAGACACTGGATTTCAGTGACTGGTAAGACATCTTGAGCCTCGATACACTTTATCAAGTCGGCGTTATTTTGTTGACATCTGCTTACCGGAGATATACAGCCACGTGGCTGATCACGCTCACAAGCTGCTTCATAACGACTCCGCGATGAGTTTCACCAGATATTTGGTCTTCAGATGTAAGCCCTACTAGTATGCTTGGTGTCACTGCGCAGTGGATTGATTGTGATTTTAAACTTAAAGTCTTGCTTCATTTACAAGAATTTACCAGATCTCGCACTGCAATGCCGATCTCTTAAGCTTTCACTGATATGTCACGAAAATGAAAAATTGACAGATCAAGAGTGCACGCTGTGGTGGAACATGGCTAAAGCCATGACGGACCGTGAGATTATGAGTTTGCCCTGCATGGTGCATTCCCTCCAGTTGGCTGTCAACGAAGGCATTTTAAGCCAAAGAAGTGTGACAGAATTGGTCTGTATGCGCCGAAAGATTGTTGGTCACTTTAAGCACTAACAGCTTGCTTTTAGTTTAACAGTTTAACAGATTACGAGCTACCAGTCACTCTCACTGTGCAGCAGTGGGCACTGATGGAAAGCCTTACTGCACTTCTCTCCTTTTGAACAAATAACTAAAGAGATTAGCAAAGAGGATGCGTCTGCTGCTGATATTATCCCCCTTCTCGAGACTCTAAAAAGGTTACTCATCAAGGAATGCGACAGTGTACCCGGAGTTAAAACAATGAAAAAAGCATTGCTGGATTCAGTGCAAGAACACTTCAGAAACACCACTTAAAACCACATTTGCAGTATCGCAACCATCCTTGACTCGCAATATAAGAACAAGTTTTTTTTTTTAAACTGACATGAAACGGCAGATGCATGACTTAAAAGTTGAGGGGATTAAAAAACTCGGACATCCTAGAGACAGGGACATGTGTACAGAATCTAGAAGGTAAGTTCAATATAAAATATAATAATAAGCTATAAAATAGGCTTTTCAGTCATTCTCGTTTTTAACACATCTGATAATTTTTTAGATATCATTCAACAAAAGAGGGCTCACATAAAAGCAAAAGAATCTTCAACAGAATCTATCTCTGCTATATTCAATGAAATAGTTTATGTAAAAGGAATTGTGGTGGAGAATGCGAGTGTGTCAACGCAAGTTAGCATTTAACTAGCAGAGCCACTGGTTCCCAGGCACGAGAGCGCACTAACGTACTAGGTTGCTAATCAGGCCCGTCTGCCAGAAGTTGTACAACTCGCAAAAAAATACCTGTCCGCTCCTTGTACGAATGTCGATAGTGAAAGAACTTTTAGCTCACTCAGGTGAAAAAAAAACATATAAATTAAATGAAACTAAAATTCAGTTAAATACCCGCAAATACATTTTTACTACATTGTTATTTTTTGTGTTAAATAAAAGTTTGATGGTTTTACACTATAAATATACTAATTAAAAGTATGTTTATACTTCAGTAGGACTTTAGTACACTTGACAAAAGAATACCAAATACCAGTAATACTTAAATACATTTTTTTGTGTACTACAATAAAGTACACTACAGAAAAAACATCCAAAATACTTTTATTAGTGTGTTTTTCAAAAGTGTGCTTTAAATGCTTTAAACATTAGTTGATTTTAGTACACTGTTTACATACTAATCCTAAGTTTAAAATAAGTTAATATATAAAAAATCTAATAGTAATGTATTGTAGTAGAAGAACATTTTGCTAAAATTACAACATTTAATACTAAAAAATATGATTGGCAGAATTGTAGAAATGCTGGATTAAGATCATCTAGGGCAAAGGTGTCAAACTCAGTTCCAAAAGGGCCGCAGCTCTGCACAATTTAGTTCCAACCCTAATTAAACACACCTGATCAAACTAATTGAGTCCTTCAGGCTTGTTTGAAACCTACAGGTAAGTGTGTTGGAGCAGGGTTGGAACTAAACTGTGCAGGTCTTCGGCCCTCAAGGGATTGAGTTTAACACCCTTGATCTAGGGGGTCGAACCGAGATCGCAATCTTTTTACGATTAATTGTGCATGTGCTCTAATATTTGCTGTACCTAGTACTTAGTATGATTATAATTGTCATGTTTGAATAGATTACCATTAATGACAAAATTAAAAAATTAATTGTTGCTTTTGCAACAAGATTATTGTTGTAAAAAAAATTTGTAAAATGTTGTGTTTGAATGTGTACAAACTGAAAACGAAAAGTAAAAATATTATGGAAAAAAATAAATAAGAACACAAATATTAACATATTACGCTTGTAACAATTTAAGTCAGATGTTAAAAAACAGGAAAAAAACAACAACTAGGCAGTACACTCAGGGCTGCAAGATGGATTTAATTTAGTATTCTTATTATTAAAATATATCTGAATGAGGATCAAATGACTGAGTTGGTCTTTGAGAATGAAAACCAACCTGTTTGTTCCTGCAAATCTTCCTGTTTGATTGTGAATGTTTCTTCAATCTTCACATCTTCACTCTCCTCTTTAATAAACGCCATCTTTATAACAGTCACAGAGATCAGTCGCTTCAGCAGTTTTTCTCTGTGTTTAGACACTTTATCCTGTTTAAAATGAACAAAACAATAAAAATGTTGTTTAAAATAAATAAAATAATGAACAGAAACAAAATAACTTTTCTTCAACACTTGGTTCAACAGTTTCTCTATATGAGAGTAATTAACAAACAGAAATCAGGTAAGTTAGAGCAAGAAACAATAGCCACAATTAAAACTGATTAAAACGAGTAAAGCTGATTAAAGCTGATTAAAACGAGTACTCCATTTCTTATAGTGTTTTATACTTAGAATTATACTTAGAATGGAATGACATTATGCTATTTAAGAAATTAAACCTACATTAAAACACTTATTACTCACATTTCTGTTACTTTATTCAAACAATAGCCCCCATTCCTCTGAGTAAAATAGTACTATGTTGTATAAAGGGTTAAAATAATGTCAACAGCAGGAACATAATTTAGCATTGGGTGAAAAACCTAAAACTTCAATCAATTGGGTTCTTTTTCTTCTTCTTTCGTTTTATTTGGCGGATCGCATCAGTTCTTGTGCATTACCGCCACCTTACTGTAACCTGATTCAGAGACTCTACTCTGTTCCCATAATCCCTTCCCCTAACTCAGACAGTGGCTGTTTCTCAATTCCAAGAACGCAGAGAACGGACTTGCGTTCTTGTGGAGACCGGTCTTGCCAGGTGTCCTCGGAAGAACGAACTCAGGAGACCGCGAGGGCAGAGGACGCGTCCTTTGAGAATTGAGATGCTGCATTCTTCCTTATGGTCACATGACCTTCACGTGTTTTAAAGGGTAAATTATTTAAACATTACAGCCTTCATACAACGATTTATTGTTTTTCCCCTTTTCAAAATTGCATAAAACATAAATATATGTCGCACAATATAAATAAAACTGATTTTAATACGAATTTCAGCAAACAAACACCCTTAATGTGTTTATTTCTTTATTAAGATGTCCATGGTAATGTTTACTTTCACGGTGTCATTTAGGGAAACTCCTGAGGTGAATAAGTTATATCTCTGAACTTTATTAATAAATCTAAATAAAATGCAGTGCTTCCCATTTCCAGTCGCAATGACTTCTGGGACTTCCAGTGCGAGTTCGGTGCTCAGGTCTGCATCAGTGCGTCCTCGATATCAAGATCACATCCGGGAAGTTTCACGCGTCCTCCGTACTTGCGGTCTTGAGTATTGGAACTGAACTTGGGCAGCTGATGATGACGTTGCACGAGAACACGAGGACGCAAGACCGCAGAAGAACGCATATTGAGAAACAGCCAGAGACGTCGCATCAGCCAGCGCTGCGTCTCCAGCTCTTCTGATTTCTGCTTACTCCTCCCACTATGTCAGGTTCAGAAAATAACTCCCTCCATCCCTGCCTTAAACTTTAGAATTTTACATTAAAATAATTCTAATGATCATATTTGATTAATCAGTCCTGTGTCTTTCAAAAATCTAAACAATGCAGTGTACTTAATATGCCTTCCTACCTCGGGATTTAATAAAAATTTCAATGTAAACTAATAATCTCTTTCTTTCTTGACTTCTTCCAATAACGTTCTTCTTTCTTTATTATGCCGCTCACAATGCATGATCACATGTTCAGATTCATTTTTTCAACACTCACATAGACCTGTTCTGTGCTTTGCCATTAACTTCATTGTACTGTTAAGTCCAGTATGCCCAATTCTTAGTCTGGATAAAATTGTATCCTCTATCCTTTTTCCACTCGAGTGCCTCCCTTTACACACTTGTGGCTGAATATTACATATTTGCCTTGCATTCTTTCCTGCTTCCCATTGGAAATGCCGTTTCCCCATTATTTGTTTTTTTATTATTGCTTTAACTTCACTTCTACTGTAATTCACTTCCATTCCTATATTATCTTCCATCGTAGTTTGCTTTGCCATTTTATCTGCAGCTTTATTTTTTTTAATCTAACATGAGCCAGCGCCCACATAAACACATAGAGGTAAAGTTGGTTTTATATTCACATATTCAGACTTTCCCCTTTCCCCAATAATTTCATAAAAGCATTATTTGCCAACTCTAAACAGCGAAATCACTATCAAAGTACAACATTGTTCACAGTTAAATAAACAGTGTTAATGTTGTTTTCAAGTCATAGTTGTATGCTAATTCAGATCAAATATTCAAAGTAACATGGTAAACAATACAGAGACTTCTAAATGAACGAATGTGCGAATATAAAAACAACTTTACCAACCATGAACACTACCTTTACTTTTTCTCCTTTTAATTTATACAACTATTGTAATATTTCAATAACTAAATCTTGACTACAGTCTGAGTGTTTTGCTTCAATGCTTAAAATAGCAGAAATACAATCTGAGCAAACTAAAACTTCCTTAATTCCCGCATCTTTTACCCATTGTAATGCTAAACTTATTGCCAACGTTTCCCTTTGTGTATACTGATAATTTGTTTGAAATCCTTAACTTATTTTTCTATTTGGAATATGCTATTCCTAGCTGGTCATTATCTGGATTTTTTGATGCATCTGAAAAAACATGTATTCTACAATCAATCGTTTTATATCTGTGTAGAAGTTTTAAAACAAACCTTTCTCCAGTTGAAACATCGCAGGAACGGCGCAGTCTTATGACGTCACACGATACGCCAAAATAAAAGTTTTTTTTTTGTTGTTTAGCTTTTTTTGCCACTAACTGTTGCAGTCATGACTTATTGATACATTTCTCCATCGTTTTCCAATTTCCACTTGCTCTCTCTCTCTCTCTCTCTCTCTCTCTCTCTCTCTCTCTCTCTCTCTCTCTCACACACACACACACTTGCATATAAATTACCAAAAATAAAAGATGGCAAAAAAGTGTTCAGTTTAGTAATATTAAATTTATTTTAAAAACAGATTATTAATAGAATACAACATTTAATATTGTAAAATATTAATATTGTTGAAAAATTATTGAAATTGAATTACATATTGATTTATTTTATTCAATTACTTTTTTATTAATTTATTACATTTAGATAAACGTATTTATTGATATAATAAAAAATAATAATAACATTACTTTAAATTAACCAGTTTCATTAATTGTTTCATTTTTAAAAAATCATTTGAATCTCAATATGCATTTTTTTTTCAAATAATGCAACACATTATTAACAATAATTGCTTTTTTGTTTATAGCAAAGCAAGATGAAAGGGAAAGTGTTCTTCCCAGGCAAGATTAAGATGTGCTTCTAAGGATCTACTAGATATCTGAGACAAGATTTACTTGTATTATTTTATTTTGATTTGTAAAAAATATAATTATTTTAATTATAAATCGGTTAATAATAATTATTATTTATTTTTAAATTTTATTCTGTATATTTACTTTTAGAATTATTTCTGTACTGTAACAATTACATTTTTCAGTATTATATAATATGTTGTTATTGTGCTATATATAATGAGAATATTTTTGGTATATACTGGTTGAATTTTCTATATATTGTATACACTGATCAGTGATTATATATAAAAAACAACAACCAGTATCACACACACACACACACACACCCACACACACTTTCAACTCAATTTTTATAGTTATATTTTCTGTTTCTTGATTTTTTTCCCTGTTATTAAAATTTTTATATTTTAAATATTTTTTCGCAATATTTTTTAAAAATATTTTCCAAATTAACTTTCTGGAGAAAGCATTTTTTAATTTTTAAACACCATTTCAAGGACAAAATTATAAGCCCCTTTAGGCCAAATTTTTATTCGATAGTCTTCAGAACAAACCATCATTATACAATAACTTGCCTACTTACCCTAAGCTGCCTAGTTAACCTAATTAACCTAGTTAAAGCTTTAAATGTCATTTTAGGGTGTATAGAAGTGTCTTGAAGAATAAGCAGTCAAATATTATTTACTGTCATCATGGCAAAGATAAAATAAATCAGTTATTAGAAATGAGTTATTAAAACTATTATATTTAGAAATGTGCTGAAAAAATCTGCTCTCTGTTAAACAGAAAACGGAGAAAAAAATTAAAGGGGCTAATAATTATATATATATATATATATATATATATATATATATATATATATATATATATATATATAATTTTTCTGGGTTTTCTATACATATTTATACAAATATTTTTAAAGAAAATGGAATAAAATATGATCAAAATGTTCCTTTCAGTTTTTCACATTTACATTTTCTAAATTAAAGATCAATCGAGCAATCCCTTTTTATTTATATGGAGCTTTTCACAGCATATTGTCAAAGAAATAAACAGTATCAAACAGAATCAAATATACCCTAAATGTTATATTCCAAATACATAATTAGATCACATTTTTTAAATTCTACACATTAATTTAATGAATAAATGAATTCTAGTTATCATTCATTCATTTATATGAATAAATAATGACACAAGTGCAATTGTTGCAAGATTTATTGTATCTTTATGTAAAACGATCATATATTTTATGTTACAATACAAATTGGTTTTATATTATTTGTGGCCGAGACGGGATTCGAACCCATAATTTTGTGTATTTTACTTGTCCCACCTTCCTTCGTTCATATTGGCTAGACGGCGCTCTACACCTACGTGTGTAGCCGAGGAACTGGACAGGAACATTTCAGGCCTTAAAACCACATGCTGTATACTGTACACTCATAATCCCTTCCCCCACTTTTTCAGATCTCTCTCATAAACGGTCAAACTTACTAAATTATTCGATGTAAATCTCAAAATACATGCAATTTAAAACACTTTAATATTTAAAAACAAGTATGACATGTTTTACACAGATACTGTACTGAATGTACTGAAGCCTAACAAGTTAACGTTACTCTGTTAAGCAAATTTCAACAAACGTTATATTATGTAAACGAAATACACACCCTTTGATAAATCTCATGCCACTTTCTTTGTCAAGGAGCTGGCCTGTTGCCCTCATTTGATGGCCAACTCCTGTGCTGGCAAACTTTTTCAGGCGTGAAATCCAGTCAGCGTCTGACATGGCTTTATGAGATTTTTCAGACATTTTTTCTCCTATAAATAGAAGGTTTTGAATTAAAGTATCCAAATTTGAAATACAACACACTAAAACATTAATTTGTGCAGTTGTGTAGTTTTTCCTACCTTTTTTAAGAAATCACTATCAGAAAAAATCCTTTACTGTAAGCAAAACAATGCTGTGCTCTGTCGATTGATGCTGTTCGTTGAATATCACTGATGGTCAATGAACTTTTTGGACCTCTGACCCGCCTCCAGAGGACCGCGTCATTCCTTCGTGTACCTTCGGCTCAGTTCCGAAAATTGGTTGACATCTGACTAACCTGTTTGACTGCACACCTAGCGGTAAATCTTGGAATGGTTCCTTCCCCCCGGCTTCAACATTGTCTCGACTCTGATTGGTCAAATGTTGAAAATATTGAGAATTCCGGTCCGTGATTGGCTGCAAATGTTGAAGCGCTGCAGCGTGATTGGCTACAATGTTGGAGCGAATCGCTCCGATTGGCTCTCATCTTCAGCATTTGTGAAATATTGTCGGACTATCCTTCGGCAGCTGGCGTTCAGGTCGAAGTCTCCCCTGGAGGCGTGAGTTCGAATCCCACTTCTGACAATTCTAATCTTTGGCTATGCGTTCAGGCTCAAGTCTTTATCTCTCTGGCACCATGTCCGAGTGACACAGTAACACTGACAAAGCACCGCATCAATCTCTTTGCGACAAAGTTCATGCAGCATAGCAGTGTCCCTGGCAGCCTTAATAGGCACTTTAGACTGTAGGTTTTAAGGCGTTTGCGATCAAGGTATTGTCCACAAAAACTCGGAAAAGCATGTGAACAAAACAATGCACGAGGGCTTTAATGCAAGTGAACCGAAAGGAGATCAAAAGAACTGTCTTGGAATGCCATGTAGTGGAATGTCCGGGGATGCTGTTGATTTTTAAGGCAATGGGATTCGCAGGACTTTTTGTCAAATCCTCGCGCAATGTTAATTCATGACATTTGACAGATCCACGCTGAACGTCAAGCGACAACGTGATAGGAACGGGAGCATCTTACCATCATTGCTTCAGACTAAGGAAATGTTCTTGGAACTTCACGCCGCCAGGCCTCCAGAGGAGCTGTAGCTTTTTTTGCCCTGGGGAAGCATGATCCACACGGAAGGGGATAAAAAATGCTACTCTGTCATCTAAGCGCTGTCATATGCCAAAAGTTAGCACACTGCCCCATGTGAGGCTCGAACTCACGACCTTCAGATTATGAGACTGACGCGCTGCCTACTGCGCCAATGATGCAGACTGCTGAACCTGCGCAAACTGTGAAAGCCCAGCTTCCATGTCACGGTGCTGCGGTCTGGCTCCTGGGAGACAGCTCGGACCAGGCAAGCATGTCAGGATGGCCGAGCGGCCTAAGGTGCTGCATTCAGGTTGCAGTCTCCCATGGAGGCGTTGGTTTGAATCACATATTGGACAATTCTAATCTTTGGCTATGCGTTCAGGCTCAAGTCTTTAACTCTCTAGCACCATGTCCGAGTGACACAGTAACACTGACAAAGCATCGCATCAATCTCTTTGTGACAAAGTTCATGCAGCGTAGCAGTGTCCCTGGCAGCCTTAATAGGCATTTTAGACTGTAGGTTTTAAGGTATTGCGATCAAGGCATTGTCCACAAAAACTCGCAAAAGCATGTGAACAAAACAATGCACGAGGGCTTTAATGCAAGTGAACCAAAAGGGGATCAAAAGAACTGTCTTGGAATGCCATGTAGTGGAATGTCCTGGGATGTTGTTGATTTTTAAGGCAATGTGATTCGCAGAACTTTTAGTTAAATCCTCGCACAACGTTAATTCATGGCATTTGACAGATCCATGCCGAACATCATGCGACAACGTGATAGGAATGGGAGCATCTTACTATCAGTGCTTCAGACTCAGGAAATGTTCTTGGAACTTCACGCCGCCAGGCCTTTAGAGGATCTGTAGCTTTTTTTTTGCCCCGGAGAAGCATGATCCACACAGAAGGGGATAAAAAATGCCGCCCAGTCATCTAAGCGCTCCCATGTGTCAAAAACTTAGCACCTAACCCCATGTGAAGTTCGAACTCACAACCTTCAGATTATGAGACTGACGCGTTGCCTACTGTGCCAATGAGACATACTGTTAGATCTGGGCAAACTGTATAACACCAGCTTCCATGTCACGGATTTCTATTGCAGGTGCTCACCAAGACTGGGGTTCGAATACAACTAAAGACGCTTTATTGTTATTGGTTTATTATTACTCAATAAACTAACTGTTTAAATGTATAATGCTCCAAGGTATATAAAATATGCCTAAGCACTTTGTTCTTGTGTTTTTTGACATTCTTTCATGAAAAATAAAGCATACTAACTTGAATGTGTCATTATTTAGTATTTGTTGTAGCACTGTTATGCTTATGGTTATTGTTCTGTATTTTGATGTACAAATGATCTATAGAAATGTCATAGAGCTACAGTGTATATGGACTTAAAAGTCAAGGAGTAGTCAGTTATTTATATATGCATTATTTATCTAACAATTGTCAACAGAACAGTAATGAATATAGAGTAGAAAATGCAAAAATAATAAATTAGTTATTAATACATTGGTGCCGTGAAGTTGTGATGCCGCTGTGTTGCTATGGGGTGTCTTCAAGCAAGCTGATCACCGCTTCTAAAGGACTGGAAGCAGACATCAGTTGAGCAGTTCGTCATCTACATACAGCGCTTTGCGATTAAAGGGTCTCATAGACTTTTCACACATTTCACACTACAGGACTTTCTCACACTGCTTTTTGAAATCAAGTTGATTTATGGACAATTGGTGAATCACATTGGTCAAAATGAGTAACATCAATAGATACTTAGCTGATAAACATACTTCTGTTCCGGTGGGTAGAGGCAGAGGGGTTTTAGGCCTCCCAATTCCATTTCCAATGGAAAGCCCCAGTGCTGATAATAATAATAATAATAGACCTGGTTATAGTAATGGGGTGCACTCCACACAAGAGCGCAATGCAGCTGACATGCAGTTTAATGCCAGTCATAGATTTGCAGAGGCTAGCACCTCAACACCTCATGCTGCACCTGATATGCTAGGGCAGATGACTTCAATTGTTAATCAGATTGGCCAACAATTGGCAGACAATATCATGTCTCATCTTAGCCCCTATAGTTTGGACACTGTCACGCCTATTAGACATAAATCTGATGATAATAAATTAGATAGCCCTTCAGGCTTGTTAAATGTGTCGCAAAACCAAGTGATTCAACACAGAAAAGTCAAGGAGCCACCTTCCTTCAGAGGGGATAGTTCTGACACAATCGTGATTGAGGAATGGGAAGATCTCATGAGAACATTTGTTAAAAAGAGCAATATAAGTGCCAACGAACATGTGGAGGAAATCCTTACACACCTTCGTGGTAAAGCAAAAGATGTAGTCAAATTCTGGATCAGAAACTGTGATACTGCCACCACTGTTTGCCCAAATTCTGTCTACGGCCTTCTGCACAAGCATTTCAGTTCTACTCATTACTCACCTGTCCCTCTTGCTGACTTTTACACTACTTTGCCTGAGGAAGGAGAAAACCCCTATGACTACTGGCTGAGACTTAACAAAGCTGCTGATGTCGCCTCTGAATGCCTGCGAGAACAAGGTAAAACACTTGACAAGCCTAGTGTGGAAATAGTTCACATGTTTATCAGACACTGCCCGAGTAAGGACTTGGCCTTAACCTTCAGATCCAAACCAATTGATAAATGGTCAGCTCATGAAGTTCAGGCTGTGCTTAATGACTATCAATCTGATTTATCATTCAAAGCCACCAGCACAGTGTACCGCAGACAAAGTGAGAAAGTTTCAGTTAACAAAATTGACATTAATACAGTTCCAACGCCTGCTCTTTCTGTTAGTGAGCAACAACAGAAAAGCGCAGATGTCTCTGCTCTAGAAAAAGTCATCGACATGCTTGAAAAAGTCCTGCTGACCAATACTAACAGAAATCGGCCTCGTCCTAAACCACAGCCTTACAGCAGACTTCCTAGGATTGAAGGTTTCGATGCTTTGCCATGTGCTATCTGCAATGATGCTGCTCACTCTGCTTTAACACATTGTCGTGAGCATCGGCTATGTTTTCAGTGTCAGTCTCCTGATCATTCCAGACGGTTCTGTCCCAGGTGGGGACAATCACCTCAGCCCAACCAGGAAAACTAATGGGTCTGTGCGCAAGGGAGGTTAGTACAGACCACAATGATAATCCTCCCATATTTGCTACACAAGATTACCAGTCTATTTTTGAGCTAAGCAAATCTAGTGTCTCACCTGAAAAAACGGCTGTTTTTTAAGGTATACAGCGAGTCCCTAGAAATGATTCTTTATTTTACACCACTGTTTCTGTTGAAAATGGACCATCTTTCGTTGCATTACTCGACAGTGGTTCTATGGCTTGCACTCTTAGTGAGGCAGCTGAAGCTAAGTTGTTGGCGAGTACTCCCACACTGTCAAAGCATTCTGCTGATGATGTTGTAATTATTGGATGTGGCGGTCATCGAGTGGCACCAACGGCTATGTATGATCTGTCCACGTGTGTTTATGGATGTAAAATGATAATACCTGTGCTGGTTGTTACAGGCCAAACAGATGAGATGATATTAGGCAGTAACGCCATCAAAAGCCTGCTCACTATCCTGAAAAATACAGATGAGTACTGGAGATTAATCTCACTGCCAAGCGGTAATGCAGAAAGCGAGAGTCTGGAGTTAATTTCTTTGCTTTCCAATACCCAGAGATGGAGAGGAAGTCACATACCTGACAAAGTGGGTACTGTTAAGCTCAAACATTGTGTGACACTTCAACCTCATTGTGAACATCTTGTGTGGGGCAAGCTTCCTGCTGGTTCTACAACATCTGTGGGGAGCACGGTGCTTGTGGAACCTACACAATCCAGATGTAGCCCTAAGCGGATAATGGTTGGTCGAGTCATTACACCTTTATGGGGTGATGGCTGGATACCTGTGAAAATTATTAACCCCACAGACAGTGTGTTAACACTGCGCAGAAATGCAAAGATCGCAGATGTTTCACCATGCACTGCTGTTGAGGATCTTCCAGAGAGTGACCCTATTAGCTCCCATGTCCAACATTTAAATAGTGACATTGTTTCCCAGGAATCTGAGGATGAGATGGCAAAGATCTTAAATGAAATGGGATTGAGTGACTTGGATCTGATGTCTTGTGAAGTTTCTGCCTCATGGAAAATTAAATTACTCCATCTCATCAAGAAATATGACTCCATATTCTCAAGGAATAAAATAGACTGTGGTGAAGCCAAAGACTTTGTACATCGGATTCGTCTAGTAGATGAGAAGCCCTTTCGTCTCCCCTATCGTCGTGTTCCTCCAAGCCATTATGAGAAACTGAGAGTAGCGCTGGATGAAATGGAAGAAAAGGGCATAATCAGGAAATCTAACAGTGAGTATGCTTCCCCCCTTGTCCTGGTGTGGAAGAAGAATGGAGATCTGAGGATCTGTACTGATTTTCGTTGGCTAAATGCCAGAACTGTAAAAGATGCTCATCCTCTTCCACACCAGTCAGATGCTTTGGCTGCTCTTGGAGGGAATGCTTTCTTCTCAACTATGGATCTCACCTCAGGGTTCTATAATGTTCCGTTACATGAGGATGATAGAAAATATACTGCTTTCTCGTCACCATTTGGGCTGCATGAATATAACAGGATGCCGCAGGGCCTCTGCAATAGTCCAGCAACGTTCATGCGCATGATGATGTCAGTCTTTGGTGACAAAAACTTCACAAGTCTATTATGCTACCTTGACGATCTCATGGTCTTTGCTCCTAATGAGCAAGTTGCACTTGAAAGGCTAGAGATGGTGTTTTCAAGACTCAAGGCTCACAATCTCAAGCTTTCTCCAAGTAAATGTCATTTCTTGAGAAAATCTGTTAAGTTTCTTGGCCATGTCATTTGTGCAGATGGTGTCCAAACAGACCCTGGGAAAATAAAGGCCATCACAGATGTTAAAGCAGTTGATTTGATGGGTGCTGATGGTGTCACTCCATGTCATAAGAAAATCAGATCTTTCTTAGGTATGGTATTATATTACCAACATTTTATAGAGCGATGTTCTGCTAAAGCCAAACCTTTGTTTGATCTGATTTCAAAAACAGACACAAAAGGCTGTAGAGGCAGGAGGAAGAAACTTAACTTGAAAAATGTTATCAAGCTTACACCTACAGACTGGACTGACAAATGCCAGAATGCATTTGAGACATTGAAGGAGGACCTTCTTACAAGCGTAACGTTAGCACACCCTGACTTTAACCGTGAATTCATTCTAGCAATAGATGCCTCATTTGACGGTTTAGGTGCTGTTCTCTCACAAATTCCTGAGGGTAGCACTAGGGCCAGACCTGTGGCATTTGCTAGCAAGACATTGTCACGTTCTCAGATCAATTACCCAGCTCACAGACTAGAATTTCTTGCGCTTAAATGGGCGATATGTGACAAGTTCCATTATTGGTTGAAGGGCCGCCATTTTACAGCTTGGACGGATAATAATCCCCTCACCTACATACTTACCAAGCCAAGACTCGATGCCTGCGAGCAACGCTGGGTTGCTAAATTAGCCTCGTTCAGCTTTGACCTGAAATATGTGCCTGGCACAAAGAACATTGTTGCTGACGCGTTGAGCAGGGAGCCTTTTGTTCAGTCAAGTGTGACTCACCGTCTTGTAACGGAACCTTACCACTCTCTGCTAAATCAAGTGAATGGTGTTGTGGACCAAGTTGTGCAGGATTCTTTTCGACTTACCACTAATTATCAAGTGTTCAGTCCTGCTGATGTTCCTCCTGATGGGACTGGAGTTAGCAGCGACGACCAGATGATGGCAGGTACTTTGAGCTCACAAGATGTCACTGCAGTATTGGATGCTCATTGTTCTGGTGGTGTTGGAGAGATGATGGGCTTGGAATCCATTCCAGACATAATCAATGTAGATCAGACTACTGCGCTCAATGCAAGCACTTTGTCAGCTGCACAAGAACATGATAATGTAGTGAGGAGAGCAATCTTTTATGTTCAGCGACATAAGCGTCCTAACAAACATGAACGTGCTAGTGAGTCTCGTCCTGTCTTAAGGCTGCTTAAGAACTGGAATAAACTTACCATCAGGGACGGCATGCTTTTCAGAGTCAAGAGAGACAATCACATGAACAAAAAGCTATATCAATTTATTGTCCCAGATTCCCTGAAAGGACAGGTTCTTCATGGTCTGCATGATGCGGCTGGCCATCAAGGTTGCTCCAGGACAGTTTCGTTGGCCAGACAAATTTTTCTGGACAGGAATGGAACGCGACATAGTGAATCATGTTAAGACCTGTATGCGATGTATCGTGGGAAAGACCCCTGAACCAAAAGATCGTGCCCCTCTTGAGAACATACACACCACGGAGCCATTAGAGCTCATCTGCATTGATTTCTGGACAGCAGAGCAGAGTGATAACAAGAGTGTGGATGTTTTGGTGGCAACGGACCATTTCACTAAATTAGCCTACGCTTTCCCTTGCAAGAACCAGTCTGCTAAGCAGGTTGCTTATCATTTGTGGAAGGGAATTTTCTGTGTGTATGGATTCCCTAAGCGCGTGCATTCAGATCAGGGTCCAAATTTTGAGAGCAAACTGATTAAGGAGCTACTAGAAATGGCAGGTGTCAAGAAATCACACACCACTCCTTACCACCCAATGGGGAACGGAATCACTGAACGCTTCAACAGGACATTAGGAAACATGATAAGAGCTTTACCTCCCCAGTCAAAAGCCAAGTGGCCACAGTCTCTTCAGATGCTAACATTCTGTTATAATTGCACTGTTCACGAGACCACAGGCTTTGCGCCTTTCTATTTGATGTTTGGGAGAGTCCCACGTCTTCCCATCGATGTGATGTTCCAACATATTCTCCGAAATGACACTGTTGTTAAGTATTCTGATTTCGTATCTAGACTTAAATGTGACCTTAGTGAGGCTGCAAAAATTGCACAAAAGCACACTTCTACTGAGCAAGCTCGGCATGCAAGGATTTACAATCGGAAAGTGAAGGGATCGCCCTTGATTGTTGGTGACAGAGTCCTTTTGGCGAATCGTGGTGAGCGTGGTAAACGGAAAGTTGCAGACAAGTGGGAGTCCAATCTCTACGAAGTGATGTCAGTAAGGTCACCAATCAATGTATATCGGATAAGAGACACTGAAACAAACAGAGAAAAGACTGTCCACCGAAATCTTTTGCTCCCTGTTAACTTTCTGTACAATGATGATGAGTCAGATTTACCATCTCAGTCTCCCTCAGTTGAATCAACCTCAGACTTACCTGATGATCCTGACAGTATTTCAAGGACCGCTCACTGGATTGTGCAGTCTGATCAGCATAGCTGCCCTGACATTGACTCTGACTCAATAATTTTGTCTGAACCTCAGTGTTCTTTAGTCGTTCAGCATTCTGATTCAAAGGCAGATTCTGATACCTGTGATAGCTCAGTATCCGCTCAACAGGACTGTGAAATGATAAGTAACATTCCACATTTGTTGGATGAAGTACTAGTTCCAGATGTAGACTTAGACCAGAGTCCCTCACAGCACTCTTTGACTAGGCCAATTTCACCTCTTTCAAAAGTAGTCAATAACCCTGTTCCGGATACAGTTAGCCCTGTAATTTGCACTCAACCAGAACACATTCAAACAGACATGATCAGAACGAGGGCTGGTAGGACCGTTAAACCTCCACAAAGATTGATCTGTGAGATGAACAATCAGTTTGTACTTGATTCATCACCATCTGTGATTTCTCTTCTTGATGTAGTGAAAAATCTCTTTCGTGGGTAAATGAGTTGGTTTCATTTTTGAGCTGGAATTTTCTCTTTAGCATAGTCTGAATTTAATTCAATCCTTGAATTGCGTATCTAAAGGGAGGTGTTTAAGGCATCTCTTTAGTCTGTGTTTAGTCTGGATTTTGGTACTGGTCCATTCTTGCATACCTCTAATGGAGGAATTTTGTAATTGATATTTACAATGAAAAGTGTCAAGGATATTCCCGTTTTTTTTTTTTTTTTTCTAGTTCTTGTGTTGTTAAGCTTTGTTACTGTACAGGCACTGCCCCAGTTTAGCATAATTTAAGGGGTGTGTATGTAACGGAGTAAATAAGTGTGTTAAATTAATGCCTAAATGGGGACAGCGCCCTCTAGAGTGTGCGTGATGTAATAAGCGCGTGGAATAGAGACCGCCCACAGCAGAGCTAACGAAGCATTGCTGTGGGTAAGTTGCACGTTTCTCCCGGGTGGAAAATGACCATTAATAGGTGTTTAAAACACATAAATATTAGCTTTAATGTGACTTAATGTTTCAATAAATATGTTGGGACACTGTTGAGTTGTGTTTGGCGTCGAGTGTGCTGTTCAATTTTGAGTTTATAATGTGTTTATATAACGAGGCCTGATTGAAATCAATTTGTCTTGTGTTTCATATAGAAGTGGTCATTTTCTTTGATCCAGCAACTATTTACACGCGTTGTCTGTCTCCATTGTACAGGTATGTGCTAAATGTTATAAATTAATTGTTTGTAATTATTTTTCTTCTTACTCAAAACGAGTTACTAAAAGTCTCCACTAGGTGGGGAAGTTTCATTACTTTTGGAGTTGAATTGTATTGCTCTGTTACACTCAGTGATTGTACATTAAGAATTGTGATTCATTAATTTGTCATGTAAAATTCAAAGTGTGTTATGTTTTTCATATTCTGACTGTTAAAATTTACACTATACGATCACAAAGTTAAAAAGAATTCATTGGCATATAAAAAAATATATAAAACTGTTTTAAATAAAACAGAGCAGAGTTAACGAAGCATTGCTGTGGAAGTGGTCATTTTCTTTGATCCAGCAACTATTTACACGCGCTGTCTGTCTCCATTGTACAGTGTACAGTAAGAAGACAGCCCAAGCAAGACCGTCACATTTGCCACACGTGACACCAGCAGCAGTGCAGGAAGCAGCATCAGCTTTGCCACACTTGACAACAGCAGCAGCTTTGCCACACTTGACACCAGCAGCAGTGCAGGAAGCAGCAGCAGCAGCAGCTTTGCCACACGTAACACCAGCAGCAGTGCAGGAAGCAGCAGCAGCTTTGCCACACGTAACACCAGCATCAGTGCAGGGAGCAGCAGCAGCTTTGCCACGCGTGACAACAGTAGCAGTGCAGGAAGCAGTGTTTCTGGCAGAGAGCATGAGCGTCAAGAGACCAGTGTTTTGACATTTGTACTGTAGTGGAAGGTTAGCATATTTTGAGAAGTCTTCTAAATTCTTTTTATTATGTGTCTTCATATGCAATTGTGTGAGCCTTTGTGAATATACAATGAAGTTTTTTAATTGTATAGATATATTTTTCCTGTAGAACATAGACCCCCAGTTTTACAGACAAGGCTTAACCTGTATAATAAAAAGTAAAGATAGATACAGGCTGCTATTGAAAACTGAAATGAGCTCCTTAGGTCTTTTATCAGTCATCATTAGTAGTTTTTAATTTATCTAGCATGTATAGTGTAATTAATGTACCAGCAATGCTAGTGCTTATGATTGTAATTCTTTTTTCAGACTGGAAAATAGAGATGGATGAACAGCAGGCAGCAAACAGGTTCAGAAGAAAGCTTGTTGTGCGGAGCTGAGGACCGGACCCCTCTAAAGGTTACTATTGATCTTACCAGCACTGTGGAAGACCGAGATAGAGAGTTTCTATCATTCTACAAGTCACACAGAACTGACTGGGCATGTCTACTGTCAATTAACCTTGAAGGTATAGTGGTTAAAAGTTTTAAAAAAATATATATTTTTTTTATTTTATTAAACATAGTATTATTATCTACACTGCATGCATAATTATTAGACAGTTGTGTTTTCTTCTCCACCTGTGTTTAATACCCATGCCTAGTTTCAAATAATTTAATTGGTTTACACACACACACACATATTATATATATATATATATATATATATATATATATATATATATATATATATATATATATATATATATTTTTTTTTTTTTTTTTTTTTTTTAAGACAACTATAAATAATTATTACTAGTATTTGAGATTGATGTGATTTGGAATTGGAAAAAAATGCTTTGGAAAAAGAAATATAACCAAAATATCAACTTGCCTATCAATTATGCTCGCAGTGTGTGTTATGTGCATGTATAAAATAATTTAATTGTGTCAAGAGTACAATATGGTTTCAGTTTAAATATTGGTAGGTACATTTAATTAATTTAATTTTTTGTCCTTTACCTGTGCAATTAAATAGAATTGTGTTTTAATTATTGTGTAAAATAAATGCCACTTCTATCTTTTTAAGAAAACACTGGAAAAACATTATTTTTCAATGGAGAAGAGGATCACTTGGTGCCATCTTCATCACGAGTTCTTCTGGACAGTGATCTTTTTAGGGTCATTGGCTGAATGATTGGGCACTCATTTATTTACGGAGGCCCACTGCTGACAGGGTTGTGCCCCTCTATCTTCAGTCCTCTACTAGGCCATGATGAGCCAGCCACCATTGACCTGAAGGACTGCCCAGACCAAGACATCACCGATATCGTTTCTCTTGTGAGTTTAAGTGTACTTGACGTTATCACAGTGCTTTTTGTTCTGCAACTGTAAATTACAATTATCACACTTTATGAAACAATATTTAATATAAGCTGTTTCTTTAGGCAAGGCAAGTTTATTTATATAGCACATTTCATACACAATGGCAATTCAAAGTACTTTACATAAACAAGAATAAAAGAAACAAGTAAAATAAAAATAAAAACAAATAATAAAAATGCGTAAAAACAAAACATAAAAACAGGTAAAATGTGATATAAAAGAATGAAGAAGAAGAGAAAAACATGATAGTGCAATCTGTCAGACGCAGCACAGTGCTCATTCAGTAAAGGCACAGCTAAACAGATGTGTTTTCAGTCTTGATTTGAATGTGCCTAATGTTGGAGCACATCTGACATCGACTCTACCTGCGCGACTCCACCGAGCAGACACCGACAAAGAACTTGAGTACTTTACTTTCTTTTTTTTACTTTATCTTTTGTTGTCAGTGCACTTTTATTATGTGTTTTCTAATTCCTGTTGTTACTAACACTCGCAAAACACGGGAGGTACGCTGCAGGCGTAATCCTCACAACCTTCGTTCAATACATATATCTGCTATTTCACAACTCTCTCTCTCCGTGGGCCTCTGGAATTGTCAATCAGCTGTTAACAAGGCTGATTTTATTACCTCCATAGCTACATATTCTGACTATAATCTCATGGCTCTAACTGAGACCTGGTTGAGGCCGTAGGACACTGCTACACATGCTACTCTTTCTGCTAATTTCTCTTTTTCCCACACTCCTCGTCACACAGGGAGAGGGGGTGGGACTGGACTACTAATTTCCAAAGAATGGAAATTTACTCTGATACCGTCCCTGCCAACAATCAGCTCCTTTGAATTCCACGCAGTCACCATTATCCACCCCTTCTACATAAATGTGGTTGTCATCTACCGCCCACCAGGTAAATTAGGTCACTTCTTAGATGAACTGGATGTTCTTCTCTCATCTTTTTCTAATTATGACACTCCCTTATTGGTGCTAGGTGACTTAAACATTTACGTTGACAAACCGCAAGCTGCAGACTTTCAGACTCTACTTGCCTCTTTTGACCTAAAAAGAGCACCTACCTCTGCTACCCACAAATCAGGTAATCAGCTAGACCTTATTTACACACGACACTGCTTCACTGATCAAACAATAGTAACTCCACTACAAATATCTGATCATTTCCTTCTGTCTCTCAACATCCACATTACTCCTGAGCCGCCACACACTCCAACACTGGTTACCTTTCGCAGAAACCTACGATCTCTCTCACCCAATAGACTATCCACCGTTGTTTCAGACTCTCTTCCTCTATCTTGCAAACTCTCTGCACTTGATTCGAACAGTGCCACTGATACACTCTGCTCCACACTAGCATCATGTCTAGACCGATTATGTCCTCTTGCATCCAGGCCAGCCCGTGCCAGTCCTCCTGCACCCTGGCTCTCGGATGCTCTCCGTGAGCATCGCTCAAAACTTCGAGCTGCAGAAAGAATTTGGCAAGAAAACTAAAAATCCTGCAGAGCTCTTAACATACCAAACTCTTCTGTCCTCTTTCTCAGCTGAGGTTACTTCGGCAAAGCAGACATATTACCGTCTGAAAATCAACAATGCCACTAATCCTCGCCTACTTTTTAAAACATTTTCCTCCCTCCTCTATCCTCCTCCTCCACCCGCATCCTCCACACTTACTACTGATGACTTTGCTACATTCTTTTGCACCAAAACTGCAAAAATCAGTGCTCAATTTGCTGCACCTACAACAAACACGCAAGGTACACCACCAACACCACACACACTCACCTCTTTTTCTCAGCTCTCTGAGTCTGAGGTGTCCAAACTCGTGCTATCTAGCCATGCAACCACCTGTCCACTCTATCCCATTCCCTCTCATCTCTTGCAAGCCATCTCTCCTGCAGTCATACCAACACTGACTCACATAATTAACACATCTCTTGACTCTGGTTTATTCCCCACTTCATTTAAGCAGGCTAGGGCAACCCCACTGCTAAAGACATCCAACCTGGACCATACGCTACTTGAAAACTACAGACCAGTATCCCTGCTTCCATTCATGGCCAAGATTCTGGAGAAAGTAGTATTCAATCAAGTCCTGGACTTTCTTACTCAAAACAATCTCATGGACAACAAGCAATCCGGCTTTAAGAAAGGCCACTCAACTGAGACTGCCCTGCTCTCTGTCGTGGAGGATCTCAGACTGGCTAAAGCAGACTCTAAATCATCAGTCCTCATTTTGCTGGACTTGTCAGCTGCTTTTGACACTGTCAACCACCAGATCCTGCTATCTATGCTCGAGTCACTGGGCGTTGCGGGCACTGTTATTCAATGGTTCAGATCTTACCTCTCTGACAGGTCATTCAGGGTGTCTTGGAGGGGAGAGGTGTCCAACCTACAGCATCTAAACACTGGGGTACCTCAAGGCTCTGTTCTTGGGCCATTTCTCTTCTCAATCTACACGTCATCTCTAGGACCAGTCATCCAGAGACATGGATTCTCCTACCACTGCTATGCTGATGATAACCAGCTATACCTCTCTTTTCATCCTGATGATCCCTCGGTTCCAGCTCGCATCTCAGCCTGCCTGTTGGATATTTCACACTGGATGAAAGATCATCATCTTCAGCTGAACCTCGCAAAAACGGAAATGCTTGTAGTTTCTGCCAACCCGACTCTACACCATAACTTTCATCTTGTAACGCTGGACAGAATGTGGCCCAGGATATATGCTCAGTGCACGTGTTAGCAGTTGCAAGGCAGCAAAATACCTAATTCGTCCCTGGGTGGGCTTGAACCACCAACCTTTCAGTTAACAGCCGAACGCGCTAACCGATTGCGCCACAGAGACTTAGTAAGAGGTCACCTACAGTGGTAGAAAGGCGGAACTTTGTTTCAAAAGGTCTGCTATATAAACCCTAATGAAAGTTTGCTGAGAGAGAGAGGCAACAGAAACACCCAACGTGGGGCTCGAACCCACGACCTTGAGATTAAGGTTTTCATGCTCTACCGACTGAACTAGACGAGCTGATGAGGAGTCCTTTCAAGAGCTAGACACCGTTTACTGTAATACCTTCCCTACCCGTGTCAACCTTCTGCTAAATCCTAATTTCATTTTTTAACGCTGGACAGAATGTGGCCCAGGATCTATGCCCAGTGCACGTGTTAGCAGTTGCAAGGCAGCAAAATGCCAAATTCGTCCCTGGGTGGGCTTGAACCACCAACCAATCAGTTAACAGCCTACAAACTAACCTATTGCGCCACAGAGACTTAGGGAAAGGTAACCTACAGTGGTAGAAAGGCGTAACTCTGTCTCAAAAGGTCTGCTATATGAACCCTAATGTAAGTTTGCTGTAAGAAAGAGAGAAAAGTAACAGAAACGCTCAACGTGGGGCTCGAACCCACGACCCTGAGATTAAGAGTCTCATGCTTTAACGACTGAACTAGCTGAGCTGATGAGGAGTCCTTACAAGAGCTAGACACCGTTTACAGTAACACCTTCCCTACCCGTGACAATTTTCTGCTAAATCCTGATTTCATCTTGTAACGCTGGACAGAATGTGGCCCAGGATATATGTCCAGTGCACGTGTTAGCAGTTGTAAGGCAGCAAAATGCCTAATTCGTCACTGGGTGGGCTTGAACCACCAACCTTTCAGTTATCAGCTGAACGCGCTAACCGATTGCACCACAGAGACTTAGTAAGAGGTCACCTACAGTGGTAGAAAGGCGGAACTTTGTTTCAAAAGGTCTGCTATATGAACCCTAATGTAAGTTTGCAGAGAGAGAGAGAGGCAACATAAACATCCAACGTGGGGCTCGAACTCACGACCCTGAGATTAAGGGTCTCATGCTCTACCGACTGAACTAGCTGAGCTGATGAGGAGTCCTTACAAGAGCTAGACACCGTTTACAGTAATACCTTCCCTACCCGTGACAATCTTCTGCTAAATCCTGATTTCATCTTGTAACGCTGGACAGAATGTGGCCCTGGATATATGTCCAGTGCACGTGTTAGCAGTTGCAAGGCAGCAAAATCCCTAATTCGTCCCTGGGTGGGCTTGAACCACCAACCTCTCAGTTAACAGCCAAACGCACTAACCGATTGCGCCATAGAGACTTAGTAAGAGGTCACTTACAGTGGTAGAAAGGCGGAACTTTGTTTCAAAAGGTCTGCTATATAAACCCTAATGAAAGTTTGCTGAGAGAGAGAGAGAGGCAACAGAAACACCCAACGTGGGGCTCGAACCCACGACCCTGAGATTAAGAGTCTCATGCTATACCGACTGAACTAGACGAGTTGATGAGGAGTCCTTTTAAGAGCTAGACACTTTTTACTGTAATACCTTCCCTACCCGTGTCAACCTTCTGTTAAATCCTAATTTCATTTTTTAACGCTGGACAGAATGTGGCCCAGGATATATGCCCAGTGCACGTGTTAGCAGTTGCAAGGCAGCAAAATGCCTAATTCGTCCCTGGGTGGGCTTGAACCACCAACCTATCAGTTAACAGCCTACAAGCTAACCTATTGCGCCACAGAGACTTAGGGAAAGGTAACCTACAGTGGTAGAAAGGCGTAACTCTGTATCAAAAGGTCTGCTATATGAACCCTAATGTAAGTTTGCTGTAAGAGAGAGAGAAAAGTAAAAGAAACGCCCAACGTGGGGCTCGAACCCACGACCCTGAGATTAAGAGTCTCATGCTCTACCGACTGAGCTAGCCGGGCCGATGCAAAGCTCTTTCAAGAGCTAGACACCGTTTTCAGTAACACCTTCCCTACCCGTGACAATGTTCTGCCAAATCCTAATTTCATCTTGTAACGCTGGACAGAATGTGGCCCAGGATATATGCCCAGTGCACATGTTAGCAGTTGCAAGGCAGCAAAATGCCTAATTCATCCCGGGGTGGGCTTGAACCACCAACCTTTCAGTTAACAGCCGAACGCGCTAACCTATTGTGCCACAGAGACTTAATAAGAGGTCACCTACAGTGGTAGAAAGGCGGAACTTTGTTTCAAAAGGTCTGCTATATGAACCCTAATGAAAGTTTGCTGAGAGAGAGAGGCAACAGAAACACTCAACGTGGGGCTCAAACCCACGACCCTGAGATTAAGGTTCTCACGCTCTACCGACTGAACTAGACGAGCTGATGAGGAGTCCTTTCAAGAGCTAGACACCGTTTACAGTAATACCTTCCCTAACCCGTGACAATCTTCTGCTAAATCCTGATTTCATCTTGTAACGCTGGACAGAATGTGGCGCAGGATAAATGCCCAGTGCACGTGTTAGCAGTTGCAAGGCAGCAAAATGCCTAATTCGTCCCTGGGTAGGCTTGAACCACCAACCTATCAGTTAACAGCCGAACTTGCTAACCGATTGCGCCACAGAGACTTAGGGAATAGTCACCTACAGTGGTAGAAAAGCGTAACTGTCTCAAAAGGTCTGATATATGAACCCTAATGTAAGTTTGCTGAGAGAGAAAAGGAACAGAGACAACCAACGTGGGGCTCGAACCCACGACCCTGAGATTAAGAGTCTCATGCTCTACCGACTGAGCTAGCCGGGCTGATGCGGAGCTTTTCCAAGAGCTAGACACCGTTTTCAGTAACACCTTCCCTACCCGTGACAATCTTCTGCTAAATCCTGATTTCATCTTGTAAAGCCTAATTTATACTTCTGCGTCAAGTGACCGGCGTAACCCACGGCGCTGGCAACGTGCGTGGCTGTGCATTTATACTTCTGCGCGCTGTCTCTGTCGGTCTGCATTAACACTTCCGAAACACTAGTGGGCAGTGAGGTGTAAATGTTCCTCTGTGTCGAGTTTCTTCTCTGCTTTTTTGCTTTTCCTGAACACTTCCGGGATGTACAAGTGGCTCAAACTCGCTCATTTTGAGGCAGGAACTGGCGGATGTGCAACAACTTTAACTATGAGGTAAACACAAAACAAAACTTTCCATCCGGAGCTCCTTCACGGGACTCCACACTTGTAAACAATCGCTCGCGCCATTCGCGCGGCTATCGGTCCCGCCCAGACTCGTCAGCACTACCAAGCCGACCAATCACAATTACAAGAGCTAGACACCGTTTACAGTAACACCTTCCCTACCCGTGACAATTTTCTGCTAAATCCTGATTTCATCTTGTAACGCTGGACAGAATGTGGCCCAGGATATATGTCCAGTGCACGTGTTAGCAGTTGTAAGGCAGCAAAATGCCTAATTCGTCACTGGGTGGGCTTGAACCACCAACCTTTCAGTTAACAGCTGAACGCGCTAACCGATTGCACCACAGAGACTTAGTAAGAGGTCACCTACAGTGGTAGAAAGGCGGAACTTTGTTTCAAAAGGTCTGCTATATGAACCCTAATGTAAGTTTGCAGAGAGAGAGAGAGGCAACATAAACATCCAACGTGGGGCTCGAACTCACGACCCTGAGATTAAGGGTCTCATGCTCTACCGACTGAACTAGCTGAGCTGATGAGGAGTCCTTACAAGAGCTAGACACCGTTTACAGTAATACCTTCCCTACCCGTGACAATCTTCTGCTAAATCCTGATTTCATCTTGTAATGCTGGACAGAATGTGGCCCTGGATATATGTCCAGTGCACGTGTTAGCAGTTGCAAGGCAGCAAAATCCCTAATTCGTCCCTGGGTGGGCTTGAACCACCAACCTCTCAGTTAACAGCCAAACGCACTAACCGATTGCGCCATAGAGACTTAGTAAGAGGTCACTTACAGTGGTAGAAAGGCGGAACTTTGTTTCAAAAGGTCTGCTATATAAACCCTAATGAAAGTTTGCTGAGAGAGAGAGAGAGGCAACAGAAACACCCAACGTGGGGCTCGAACCCACGACCCTGAGATTAAGAGTCTCATGCTATACCGACTGAACTAGACGAGTTGATGAGGAGTCCTTTTAAGAGCTAGACACTGTTTACTGTAATACCTTCCCTACCCGTGTCAACCTTCTGTTAAATCCTAATTTCATTTTTTAACGCTGGACAGAATGTGGCCCAGGATATATGCCCAGTGCACGTGTTAGCAGTTGCAAGGCAGCAAAATGCCTAATTCGTCCCTGGGTGGGCTTGAACCACCAACCTATCAGTTAACAGCCTACAAGCTAACCTATTGCGCCACAGAGACTTAGGGAAAGGTAACCTACAGTGGTAGAAAGGCGTAACTCTGTATCAAAAGGTCTGCTATATGAACCCTAATGTAAGTTTGCTGTAAGAGAGAGAGAAAAGTAAAAGAAACGCCCAACGTGGGGCTCGAACCCACGACCCTGAGATTAAGAGTCTCATGCTCTACCGACTGAGCTAGCCGGGCCGATGCAAAGCTCTTTCAAGAGCTAGACACCGTTTTCAGTAACACCTTCCCTACCCGTGACAATGTTCTGCCAAATCCTAATTTCATCTTGTAACGCTGGACAGAATGTGGCCCAGGATATATGCCCAGTGCACATGTTAGCAGTTGCAAGGCAGCAAAATGCCTAATTCATCCCGGGGTGGGCTTGAACCACCAACCTTTCAGTTAACAGCCGAACGCGCTAACCTATTGCGCCACAGAGACTTAATAAGAGGTCACCTACAGTGGTAGAAAGGCGGAACTTTGTTTCAAAAGGTCTGCTATATGAACCCTAATGAAAGTTTGCTGAGAGAGAGAGGCAACAGAAACACTCAACGTGGGGCTCAAACCCACGACCCTGAGATTAAGGTTCTCACGCTCTACCGACTGAACTAGACGAGCTGATGAGGAGTCCTTTCAAGAGCTAGACACCGTTTACAGTAATATCTTCCCTAACCCGTGACAATCTTCTGCTAAATCCTGATTTCATCTTGTAACGCTGGACAGAATGTGGCGCAGGATAAATGCCCAGTGCACGTGTTAGCAGTTGCAAGGCAGCAAAATGCCTAATTCGTCCCTGGGTAGGCTTGAACCACCAACCTATCAGTTAACAGCCGAACTTGCTAACCGATTGCGCCACAGAGACTTAGGGAATAGTCACCTACAGTGGTAGAAAAGCGTAACTGTCTCAAAAGGTCTGATATATGAACCCTAATGTAAGTTTGCTGAGAGAGAAAAGGAACAGAGACAACCAACATGGGGCTCGAACCCACGACCCTGAGATTAAGAGTCTCATGCTCTACCGACTGAGCTAGCCGGGCTGATGCGGAGCTTTTCCAAGAGCTAGACACCGTTTTCAGTAACACCTTCCCTACCCGTGACAATCTTCTGCTAAATCCTGATTTCATCTTGTAAAGCCTAATTTATACTTCTGCGTCAAGTGACCGGCGTAACCCACGGCGCTGGCAACGTGCGTGGCTGTGCATTTATACTTCTGCGCGCTGTCTCTGTCGGTCTGCATTAACACTTCCGAAACACTAGTGGGCAGTGAGGTGTAAATGTTCCTCTGTGTCGAGTTTCTTCTCTGCTTTTTTGCTTTTCCTGAACACTTCCGGGATGTACAAGTGGCTCAAACTCGCTCATTTTGAGGCAGGAACTGGCGGATGTGCAACAACTTTAACTATGAGGTAAACACAAAACAAAACTTTCCATCCGGAGCTCCTTCACGGGACTCCACACTTGTAAACAATCGCTCGCGCCATTCGCGCGGCTATCGGTCCCGCCCAGACTCGTCAGCACTACCAAGCCGACCAATCACAGAGCTTACGCTACGCGTTGTTGCGACGTGTAGTTACATTTTTTGAGAGGTGCACGTCAGTGTCGGCGATGGCCACGGCGAAGGGCTATGCGTCAGCGCCGTAGCATACGCCGACGTTTGACGCAGAAGTATAAATCAGCCTTAACGCTGGACAGAATGTGGCCCAGGATATATGCCCAGTGCACATGTTAGCAGTTGCAAGACAGCAAAATGCCTAATTCGTCCCTGGGTGGGCTTGAACCACCAAACTTTCAGGTAACAGCCTACACGCTAACCGATTGCACCACAGAGACTTAGTAAGAAGTTACCTACAGTGGTAGAAAGGCGGAACTTTGTTTCAAAAGGTCTGCTATATAAACCCTAATGAAAGTTTGCTGAGAGAGAGAGAGGCAACAGAAACACCCAACGTGAGGCTCGAACTCACGACCCTGAGATTAAGGGTCTCATGCTTTAACGACTGAACTGATGAGGAGTCCTTACAAGAGCTAGACACCGTTTACAGTAATACCTTCCCTACCCGTGACAATGTTCTGCTAAATCCTGATTTCATCTTGTAACGCTGGACAGAATGTGGCCCAGGATATATGCCCAGTGCACGTGTTAGCAGTTGCAAGGCAGCAAAATGCCTAATTCGTCCCTGGGTAGTCTTGAACCACCACCCTTTCAGTTAACTGCCAAACATGCTAATCGATTGCGCCACAGAGATTTAGGGAAAAGTCAACTACAATGGTAGAAAGGCGTAACTTTGTCTCAAAAGGTCTGCTATATGAACCCTAATGTAAGTTTGCTGAGAGAGAGAGAGAGAAAAGTAACAGAGACACCCAAAGTGGGGCTCGAACCCACGACCCTGAGATTAAGAGTTTCATGCTCTACCGACTGAGCTAGCCGGGCTGACACGGAGCTCTTTCAAGAGCTGGACACCGTTTTCAGTAACACCTTCCCTATCCGTGACAATCTTCTGCTAGTTCCTGATCCTGTGGCCCAGGATATATGCCCAGTGCACATGTTAGCAGTTGCAAGGCAGCAAAATGCCTAATTCATCCCTGGGTGGGCTTGAACCACCAACCTTTCAGGTAACAGCCGAACGCGCTAACCTATTGCGCCACACAGAGACTTAGGGAAGCATAACCTACAGTGGTAGAAAGGCGTAACTCTGTCTCAAAAGGTCTGCTATATAACCCCTAATGTAAGTTTGCTGTAAGAGAGAGAGAAAAGTAACAGAAATACCCAATGTGGGGCTCGAACCCACGACCCTGTGATTAAGAGTCTCATGCTTTACCGACTGAGCTAGCCGGGTTGATGCAAAGCTGTTTCAAGAGCTAGACACCGTTTTCAGTAACACCTTCCCTATCCGTGACAATTATTGGAGGAAAACTGTAGAAAATCTCAAATACACATTATATACTCAGATTAAATCTCTTCATATCTTGTTTAGGAACATATATAAATCATGGACTAATAGACTAATACACAAATACATTGATGGTGTTCATTAGAAAAAAAGTTTTGACTAGCAACTGATTAACCAATCTTTTTCTCGTTATGTGATATGTTATACTAACTAAAGTTCTTCTTTTATTATGGGGTCATGTACTGAAACATCTTGTTCAAAGTTCTGCTGACAAGGGAAATTGGCTGCAAGATATTGCAAGAGGGGGGCCTTGGTCCAGACTTCCTCTCTACCAAAAAAGATGTGCAGGGTCACAAGAAGGGTATGGTTGTCACGAGTTATGAAATATGTGAAAGGTGCAATTAACTATACAAATCTTCTGTGCAGAAAGAGAATGGTGAAGGAGGAAATACCAAATATGCAGAGGAGCAGCCCGGAACTCACCCTCTTTACTCCTGCTGTCTACAAAACTGGGTTTTAGACACCGGGCAAGGGCAGAGTACCTGACTTAGTCCCGGTTAGCATTGTATAACTGTTAGACTATCTTGGTGTATGCCCAGAGCTCTGAACATCGAATTATTCATTTGTATTCAATAAATTACTAATCTTTTAAGCATTGAACAATTTCTCCTGAGTTTGAATTGAACACGCATGGAATAGAGGAAGATATTCCAACACAATCTTCTGCTAAATCCTGATTTCATCTTGTAACGCTGGACAGAATGTGGCCCAGGTGTGGCGAGATGGATGCTCTTTAATGTTTATTTTTCTCAAGTGCCACTAGGGGGCGCTGCTCCGACCGGTCCTTCCTATCGCTTCCAGACAATACTTCCGGGGGTCGGGAGGAAGCGGAAGGTCAGGTAAACAATTGGAGATTATAAAAGAGGGAGAAAAGGCCAGAGAAGGGGCTTCTGGTTGTTTTGGTGTCGGTCCTTGTATTTGGGGTAAAGAATTGGAGAAGGAGGAGAAGAACGGTGTAAGGTGGAGAGCTTGATGGTTTCAATGACTGTGTGAAGAAAAAACTGAGGGGTGGAAGCAATTCGTGGACGTGGTGACCAGGCGATCTCTCTAAGTATTGTGTGCGAGAGGTCTGAAATTCTGATGGAAAAAGTGGACCTGTGCAGAACGGCTTCGGTGTCCCTGGGTCAGTAACTTTTGTCCATTTGCACCCATTCATACACCCACACATTCCACACACATTACAGCGTTATCACAAAGGCTTTCTTTACATTTTTCTTTCCTCTCTTGTTTCCATTCGATCAGACACACATTATTATTGTTTGTTTGTTTGTTTGTTTGTTTGTTTTCTTTTGGGTTATCTAAACATTATTATTGAAGTGTTTGAATTGTTTGTTTGTTGTTTCCTTTTCATTGTACTGGTTGTTAAAAATATAACAGTTGATTTAATTTAAAGTGTGTGTTGGGTTATCTTTATTTTCTTCTCTTTGTGTGTATGGTGGTTGAGTGTTTGCCGCGGCTATCCAGGGTTTTAATTTAATTTTTGGCAAGTTAATCTTGTCTGGCGCCCAAAGATTTATTAATTCTGGTAACTATTTATTTTTTTGTTTTGTTTGAGGTCTGCTGGCAGTGGGATTAAGGGACGTGTGAAAGCCAGCTAGTGCAGTACCCACGTGTACCAGCGGTTGAGCGTTCGGCTTCGGGGCTGGAGGTCCCGTGTTTGAATCCCGCGGAGTTCCGTTTTTTGAGATTTGAATTTTTTTTTTATTATTATAAACTGTATATAAGATTTATTTATTACGAACAACCACCGTCACACAGGATATATTTCCAGTGCACATGTTAGCAGTTGCAAGGCAGCAAAATGCCTAATTAGTCCCTGGGTGGGCTTGAACCACCAACCTTTCAGTTAACAGCCGAACGCAGAACAGCCGAACAGATTGCGCCACAGAGACTTGGTAAAATGTCACCTACAGTGGTAGAAAGGCGTAACTTTGTTTCAAAAGGTCTGCTATATGAACCCTAATGTAAGTTTGCTGAGAGAGAGAGGCAACAGAAACACCCAACGTGGCGCTCGAACCAACGACCCTGAGATTAAGGGTCTCATGCTCTACCGACTGAACTAGCTGAGCTGATGAGGAGTCCTTACACGAGCTAGACACCGTTTACAGTAATACCTTCCCTACCCGTGACAATCTTCTGCTAAATCCTGATTTTATCTTGTAACGCTGGACAGAATGTGGCCCTGGATATATGCCCAGTGCACATGTTAGCAGTTGCAAGGCAGCAAAATGCCTAATTCGTCCCTGAATGGGCTTGAACCACCAACCTTTCAGTTAACAGCCAAACGCGCTAACCTATTGTGCCACAGATACTTAGTAAAACGTCACCTACAGTGGTAGAAAGGCGGAACTTTGTTTCAAAAGGTCTGCTATATGCAACCTAATGTAAGTTTGCTGAGAGAGAGAGAGGCAACAGAAACACCCAACGTGGGGCTCGAACCCACGACCCTGAGATTAAGTCTCATGCTATACCGACTGAACTAGACGAGCTGATGAGGAGTCCTTTCAAGAGCTAGACACCGTTTACTGTAATACCTTCCCTACCCGTGTCAACCTTCTGCTAAATCCTAATTTCATTTTTTAACGCTGGACAGAATGTGGCCCAGGATCTATGATCAGTGCACGTGTTAGCAGTTGCAAGGCAGCAAAATGCCAAATTCGTCCCTGGGTGGGCTTGAACCACCAACCAATCAGTTAACAGCCTACAAACTAACCTATTGCGCCACAGAGACTTAGGGAAAGGTAACCTACAGTGGTAGAAAGGCGTAACTCTGTCTCAAAAGGTCTGCTATATGAACCCTAATGTAAGTTTGCTGTAAGAGAGAGAGAAAAGTAACAGAAACGCCCAACGTGGGGCTCGAACCCACGACCCTGAGATTAAGAGTCTCATGCTTTAACGACTGAACTAGCTGAGCTGATGAGGAGTCCTTACAAGAGCTAGACACCGTTTACAGTAACACCTTCCCTACCCGTGACAATGTTCTGCTAAATCCTGATTTTATCTTGTAACGCTGGACAGAATGTGGCCCAGGATATATGCCCAGTGCACGTGTTAGCAGTTGTAAGGCAGCAAAATGCCTAATTCATCCCTGGGTGGGCTTGAACCACCAACCTTTCAGTTAACAGCCGAACGCGCTAACCTATTGCACCACAGAGACTTAGTAAGAGGTCACCTACAGTGGTAGAAAGGCGGAACTTTGTTTCAAAAGGTCTGCTATATGAACCCTAATGTAAGTTTGCAGAGAGAGAGAGAGGCAACATAAACATCCAACGTGGGGCTCGAACCCACGACCCTGAGATTAAGAGTTTCATGCTCAACTGACTGAACTAGCTGAGCTGATGAGGAGTCCTTACAAGAGCTAGGTACCGTTTACAGTAATACCTTCCCTACCCGTGACAATCTTCTGCTAAATCCTGATTTCATCTTGTAACGCTGGACAGAATGTGGCCCAGGATATATGTCCAGTGCACGTGTTAGCAGTTGCAAGGCAGCAAAATGCCTAATTCGTCCCTGGGTGGGCTTGAACCACCAACCTATCAGTTAACAGCCTACACGCTAACCTATTGCGCCACAGAGACTTAGAGAAAGGTCATCTACAGTGGTAGAAACGCGTAACTTTGTCTCAAAAGGTCTGCTATATGAACCCTAATATAAGTTTGCTGAGAGAGAGAGGGAAAAGTAACAGAAACGCCCAACGTGGGGCTCGAACCCAGGACTCTGAGATTAAGAGTCTCATGCTCTACTGTTGGAATATCTTGCCAATTCTATGCGTGTTCAATAAGAAAAGGTCTGGAGAGGGTTTTCTTCAATGCTAAAAATATTAGTAATTTATTAGATACAAATGAATAGTTCGATGACAGAGCTCTGGGTTACATTACCCCAATGCAATACAAGAATTACATTCAAGATGTTCGCAACTAACATACATTTCCTGACTCCAGCATATATACACAACTGACCTTAACAGGTGGAGTTTTGGTTTAACGTCACTTATCAGTCATTCTGCAGTCCCTTGGCCCTTTGTAACCCCTAGACATTACTTCCACTTTCTAAGAGAGAGAGAAAAGCCACCAAATGGCTCAAACTAAAATAATCTTCAAAAATGAGTTCAAATAAAAGAATCTTAAAATCATCTTCAAATGAAAGAATCTTAAACTCATAATGATGTGTTTAAAATAAAATAATCTTAAAATGTCTTAAAATAAAAGATTCCGAAAAAAACATACAAATGTCTTAAAATAAAAGATAAAAAGCATAAAAGTTATTAAACACTTAAAAAAAGTTATTTTATTAAACACTTCATCACTGTCTGACTGCCCTCCTTGCTTGCTGGCCACTCCTCCAGCCATTCATTATAGCTGTTAATCATGACTAGGAGATAAATTTTTATTCACCTGTTCTCCCAGATGTATATAATCAATTATAACCTCACCCTCATTCGTCTCTTGCAGTTTCTGATATCTCTAAATATAATGAAAGTCTATAATTCATATTAGTCTTATTACCATGTGTTTTACATTCACCAGTTTACAGTTATTTGAAATGGCTTATTTATTTGGCGATCTGACTCCACTTATCTCAGACACCACTCATCCTAATATTGAGGCGTGTCATCTAATCCCCTATAATTTTTATTTGCTTCCTTTAAATCTAGTTCCATATAAATGTCATAACACCTGTTTAATTTCAATCAATTAGGTGTCCACTGTTTTTCTGCACGTAAACTTTTATCAACATGCTTAATCAACACCACTCTCTCTGATAATTCAAAAATCTATCACTTTACATTTTTTATCAGTATGACCATATTTCTGCATACACTATTAACCTCAGCTTTAAAATCTATTCTCCTTAATTGCTTCTAAATCATAGACTAAACACAATCTTATTTTGTTTGTTGCTTACTTGTAAAATTGTATTCAAATTAAATTAGTCACATCTATGTTTATAACTCAGTTAAAATTTAGCTTAAATAAAATTTCTAAAACAGATTCCATATGAGCTTGTCTAGGTGTTTCTCTTAATTGCTCAACGACATACAACCTCTTCACTACGCAGGTTAATTTTATAATCCTCCATTTAAGTATTTCACTAATAATCAATCAGTTTTTGAATTTGACACTACTTTTGATAATTCATTTTCTCAACTATTTATTACTTAGTTTCTTCTAATCATTTTTATGATTTTCTTTTGGCTACTAATTAGTTCTACGTCATTTCGGTTCAACTAGTTGCCCATACACTTTTTATATACTTTTATAAGCTGACTAAAAATCACTACATTTTCTTATCCATTTCTTTCAGCTGTATTTTGACTTCATCATTAAACTTCTTCACATGGTTACATGTGAAAGAAAATCTGTTTTCTTAAACTCTTTGATTCTGTTTCAATTCTTTTATCAGATTAGAACTATAAATTTTTTACCCGATGACGTGAGTTAAATTTTTTATATTTCCATTTCTTCTTTACGCATAATTTTTTTTTTCTGATACCAACCTTGTCTAGTTTTTAATATCCCGTCTTAATTTAGATGATTCAACATAATATTTAGTTTTAAGTAAATCTTTACTTAAATAATCAATTCCATCAAAATTTATAATTCAAATGACTTTCAGTTACCAATAGTTGTTTCTTTTTCTTTAGTCACCACCATACATTGTACTTCCTCCTATATCCTGTTCATGCCCTGTATCAGTAAACCTATGACAATTTGCAAAAATAGTTAAATATCATTTCAACATTATACATTTAGAGATTCATTGTATATTTCCTTTAAGTCTTTTTCTTAGTTATTATTTTCATAACAAAACCTTAATAAATTCTGTCTCTTTCATATTACCAGTCATCATATGGTCTCAAATGGTTCTTGACAGCACCCTGCCTCTTACTTTACCCACAAGTTCCTTTTTCTGAGTGTCTGATCTCCAGACATATTTAGCAGTTTGCTGTGGTCTGGTTTGGAGGAGCCCACATTTCTGAGGCAGACCACTGATCTTTCACAGTGCCCCTTAATACTCGGATGCTCTAGGCCTTTCAAGCATCACTGCTCCACTCCACAACCATCTCACTCAACACCTGCCTACCTGTACAGGTGCCTAGTCTTCTGCGACAAAATTCCTGGCTTAGGTCGCTCCCGGTGGCCAACGAGAGTCTTACCCGTCTTTGGAATAATGTCTCATGGAGACCAGTTACTGCTCTTCTCCACTGCAACCTCCTTCTAAGTTTTCCTTCAGAACTTGGTATCTCTGATGTTAGGGAAACATGCACTCAAGAACCATGTGAGCCATTGAGACCACATTCTAGAGTCTAACCATTGAGACAGGTTTTATTAAGTTTAAAATCAATTTGACCCCCAATAATAGTTTTAAGTAAAGTTTGGCATCTTCACTCCCATCCACTCAGCACTATGGTCTGCTTAGTCTGCAGGCAAAGCTGTAGGGCACTACGATGGTGGAGACTAAAAAACAAGACACAGTTGGGTTATTATTCATAAAACACAAATTATGACATGACCTACCCTGTGGTATAATTGTTCAACATTATTGCTATATCTCAGGGTTCATATTAGGCCTTGACCCCTCATGTTTGTTTAGTATATATTTTTATATCTGAAATGCAATGTTTAATTATCGATTTCTTTCTTGGTGTTTATCATTTTAAATATAGAGAAATTATGGAAGTTATGGCCAGTGTAAGCCATAACAATTTTTTTTAATCATTATTATTTCTAATATTATTATTCTATTTAGTTTTTGCACCTAAACTCAATCTTGTCCTCTCACATCAAATCTCAGTTCCTCAAAGTGTCACTTCCCCAAAGTGTTACAAGTGCAACTATTTTTCTAGTTTCTATCTCATCGGTTTAATGTCTCTGTCTTTCTCTCTCTCTATGTATATAACATTTTTCAAACCTATTTCAATATATTTTAAACATATCTTCTTCTTTTTTCTATCAAACCATAACTTGGATTTCTTTAATTCTAAGCTTTTAAGTTTTTCTTATCCATATTTTTTATCTTCCTTACATATTTGCTCATTAACTCGTCAGTTGATCAATTTTAAACTGTGACATTTTCTTCTAATTTTTCTCTTCATCGACCAGAGACTTATGCCAATTTTATCTCTTTGCTGTTTAACAGTTCATCTCGAAGTCATTTTCCTCATTTTTCCTCTAATGTATTTATTCTAATGTTTCTTTAATAGCTGGTCTTTATGTTGTATTTTATTTTCTCTTTATTTTTTCTATTAGTATTATTAATTTATTTATCTTTATTGTTCTAGTCAACAACTACTGGTCTATTGTTTTAGTCATCCTCCTCTATTTAGTAAATTCATTTCTTTATTAATATATTCATTCGTATAGCTTCAAATTCCATTTCAACCAATATAACTATATTAAACATATTTCTCATTGGTACTTTATTTCACTTGTCTTTTTTTTTATACCACATTGTAATAGATCTGTTTATTTAGTAACTGATACTATATCCCTAATTATTATATCACAGTCTATCATTATTTAATCAAAACAATTTTATATACTCTTTTAATATGATTTACTCCTTCTGCCCCTACTTCAACTGCTTCTTCCCCATGAAAAGGAGTGGCTTCTTTTTTCTGACTTCCTTTTTGTTGTCAGTCTGTCTAAGATTGTCTGCCTGAGCACTTCCTCTTTTTTCACCCCTCATCTGTCTTTCTACAGCTGTTCCAACAAATGCCAAAATCATGCCACATTACAAATTCCAACTAATTTTTTCCATTTCTTACTACCACAACATCGTTATGGCCCCCTTTTGCTATGTTATTAACTTTGTAAAACTCAAATTCTCTGTTTCTCAAAATTGTAGCCAATTTTACTGTTCAATCATTGCTCTACTCACATATTTTACACAATTTTCACATTTAAGCTTTTCATATATTGTTTCTCATTTCTTTGCCACTTTTTTTCTTCTTAGTTCCAATCATTTACCACTTGTCCCATTGAGTTTTTAATTTTGTCTGGGACATTTTCCATATTGCTCACATTCTTAATCGAATTACTTATGCATTTTTCACACCTCCACTTCCTCAAATTTACAGTGTTTTTTACACACACTAATGAACTTATGTATGTTGCATTTACTGCACATACACAATCAAAATATATATATTTATCCTCCTCCAACAATCAAATTTTCACCTGCAAACTTTTTGCACTTTCCCAATTACAGAAATTTCACAATTTTAAATGACATTTAAATGAATATCATATACGCTTATAAACAGCCGACTAAATATCTGTACACTATGCTTATTTCAACTGTGTTTTTTTTACTGTTTTATTTATACATTGTGAAACATTACAAAAATTTACAAAGACATAATCATGTAACAATAAGCAAATATACTGAAGAGTATTTTGAGCAAATAGTAATAATAAAAATAAATAAACAATAATAAATAAAAATAAGATAATAAAAATAAATAGATAAATAAAATAAAAAACAACAACACTAGTGCAATCTTATATACATAAAAAACAAGTCTACAATGTGTTGACCATAAGTATTTTCCCATAACAGCTGGGCATTAGGTGGTGGGGACTCAATCAGAAGGAGCAGGGTCAAGCTGAAGAGTTTGGACATATTTGCGAAGGGGTTCCCATAAATTAATAAAAATAGTGCTAGTTCGGTGAAGAGAGTACCTAATTTTTTCTAATTTCATAAAATAAAGAACATTTCTTATCCAACAAGAGTGAGAAGGAGGGTGTGGGCTCTTCCAGTTCAGAAGAATTAATCGCCTAGCCAGAAGAGTTAAGAAAGCTACAAAGTCTACAAAATGAGAGGGTAAAGTGTGGTCAGGCGGAAGAACTCCAAATAAACCAATAATTGGACATGGTGGGATATCAACAGTGGTAATAGCTGATAGCGAGAGAAATATTTGTCTCCAAAAGGAAAGCAGGGAAGGACAGGACCAAAACATATGAAATAAAGTAGCTGTACCAGAATGACACCTGTCGCACTCAGGGTCTATAGACGGATTGATGCGAGCTAGCCTGCTTTTAGACCAATGAGCTCTATGCACTACCTTGCATTGTGTAAGCCTGTGACGTGCACAGATTGAGGAGGAGTTAACCCTGTTCAAGACCGCCTTCCATGTCTCCTCTGTAATCTCAATTCCCATGTCTTGAGACCAGGTGGTCCGTAAGTTATCAGAAGGAAATTGAAGATTAACAATTATATTAAATAATTTAGAAACTGAACCTTTAGCACAGGGATCTATGCCCAGTATTGTGTCTAGATCTGAAGTTGGCGGTGCATTTGGAAAGTTAACACATTTTTTGCGCACAAAATCTCGAGTTTGTAAGTATCTGAAAAAATTGGATTTAGGGACATTAAATTGAGAGGCCAACTGACCAAAAGAGGCAAAAACACCATCAACGTAAAGATCACCAAAAGAGGCCAATCCAAGATCTCTCCATGAGGCATAAGCACTGTCCAAGATAGAAGGGTAAAACAGAGGATTGGAGTGTATTGGGGATAATAAAGAGATATTATGAAAACCAAAATGGCGCAAAAATTGGGTCCAAATTTTGAGACTGTTTTTTACAATTATATTATTTGAATATTTAATTGGGGTCATTGTATATGGGAGGCATAAAAGAGCAGCCAAAGAGGACGACTTATTGCACGAGACAGACTCAATGTGCAGCCAAGAGGGGGGATTAGCTAATTTGCATGAATGTAGCCAATATAGAGTAGAGCGTATATTTGCTGCCCAGTAATATATTTGGAAATTTGGAAGAGCTAGACCACCCAATTGTTTTGCTCTTTGAAGAATACTTTTACGAATCTTTGGGGTTTTTCTGTTCCAGAGAAAACTAGAAATAGAGCAATCAAGTGAAACAAAAAAAGATTTTGGAATAAAAATAGGAATACATTGAAATAAGTAAAGAAATCTAGGAAGTACATTCATCTTAATACAGTTAACCCTACCGATCAAAGATAAGGGGAGGAGAGACCATCGATTAAAATCCTGTGTAAGATTATTCACTAATGGGACAAAGTTGAGGTCAAATAAGTCCGAAAAGCTTTTTGTGACATTTATGCCCAAATATTTGAAACTTTGTAAGGAGGATTTGAAAGGTAGAGAACATAATGGGTAATCCAAGGCTGCTGTATTAATAGGCATCAATTCACTTTTACTCAATTTTAATTTATATCCTGAAATCAGGCCGAAGTCTGCAAGCAATTTCAACACCAAAGGAATAGAGGTACAAGGGTCAGACACGTATAACAAGAGATCATCGGCGTATAAAGACAGTTTGTGCTCCAACTGCCCCCTTTTTATGCCAGCCATTGCACTGGCTCTTAAAGCAATTGCCAACGGCTCAATGGCTATTGCAAATAGTAAAGGGGAGAGTGGGCAGCCTTGTCTAGTACCACGACCAAGTGAGAAATATTTAGAATAACTGTTATTTGTTCGTACACAGGCCATTGGAGATGTGTATAAAAGTCTAATCCAAGTTATAATTTGATCAGGAAACCCAAATTTCTTCAGTGTGTAAAGCAGATACCTCCACTCGACTCTATCAAATGCCTTTTCAGCATCCATAGAAATAACTAATTCTGGAGATGCATTTGAAGAAGAAGAGTAGAGAATATTTAAAAGGCGTCTAATATTGTGAAAAGAGTGTCTATTTTTAATAAAACCTGTTTGGTCTGGTGAGATTATAGCTGGGAGAACAGTCTCTAAACGTCTTGCTGAAACTTTAGCTAATAATTTGACATCAGAACAAAGTAAAGAGATGGGACGATAGCTACTGCACTTTATCTTTTTAAGCTGGTTTAAGCTGGACATAGCTGGTTTTGGCTGGGCTCCCAGCCTGCTAGGCTGGTCAAGCTGGTTTTAGCTGGATTTAGCTGGTCATTTTCCAGCCTGACCAGCTAAGACCAGGCTGGAAATGGCTGGAAACCAGCCTGGAAATGGCCAAAACCCCTCTAAAACCAGCCTGATTGACCAGCTAAAACCAGCCAACCAGCCTCGGCTGGTTTAAGCTGGATTTTTCAGCAGGGACAGGAGAGAAAAATGAGAATTTTTTTTTTGTATTCGGATTTAAAAAGCGCCAAACATCAGAAACAGCATATTGCTCCATAAAAAGCTGAATGATCCTACTAGATTTAGACTGTGCACAGAGTCTGGAAGATGAGCGGTCTAGAAGAGGGTCTAAACAACAGTTAAAATCCCCACCTAGAATTAGTTGGTTTGAGTGTAAATGAGGGAGGGAAAACAAAATTTTTTTGAAAAATGTCTCATCGTCCCAATTAGGTCCATATACGTTAGCCAAAACCAAGCGAGCTCCGTTTATTTGTCCTCTGAGAATAACAAAACGCCCATTAGGATCCGAAATAACCTCAGAGACTGAAAAGGGAATCGATTTGTGGATGAGAATAGCTACACCTCGGGACTTACTCTGAAAACTAGAATGGTAAAGCTGACCTACCCATCCCTTTCTTATCTTTAGATGATCGGCAGGCATAAGGTGTGTTTCTTGGATAAAGGCAATGCTAGTATTTAAATGTTTTAAGTAGCTAAGAACTTTATTTCGCTTCACCGGGGAGTTAAGCCCCTTAACATTCCAACTAGTGAATTTTAGTACACCACGCGTTGCTACCTTGTTACTCATGAGAGACATTAATAACAAATACTATAAGCGTGATCGAGTCTATGAGAACCCACCCCCAAGTATGCACAGCCAACATAGCAGGTGGCTAGAAGCATTATGAGGATACAAAATGCAGTAAAAGTGATTGCACACAAAAATACAAAAAGAAAAAAAAAGCACAACAAAAACAAAACAACAGTAACCAAGGGAAAAAAAGAAAGAAAGGGAAAAAAAGATAAACCCACTCTTAAACCCACCCTTTCCCCAGCTGACAACAAGAACTGCAGCTGAACCCACTTTACCATAACAGGCAAGTTTCCTAACTCCTAGTCCTCCCAAACATAATAGTTACATCAGTAATATTAAATTTCGATTTTCATTCAATGCTTACTGACAAACTTAGACTGCAAAACAAATTGGTGGAAGAGAAAAAAGAAAGGCGAAGCAATCGCACACAAAATACAAAAGGGCAGTAACACTATGCCTCACAAAATAAGCACAAATCTAAGTAGATTGGATTTTAACATAACATAAAATAGTCTGCAGTAAGTTTTTAACTAAGAAACATCAACATAGCTTTATCAAATTTAACAATGTCCAATATAAAAACCGCTGGGCCAACCTCCCAGGCTGTTCTTTAAGTAATAAAAAAAGGTCAAAAAGTAAATTCTGCTTGCAGTATAAAAAAGCCTGACTGAGCTCATTGTGAATCTAAACCAAAATCCAAGTACTAGTCATCCCTTATTTAGATCGATATAAAAAAACAAAGCAGCATAATATGCAATGTAAAAAAAAGGGGGGAAATAAACTGCAAGCCTACAATTCAGCCTACTATAAATAAAATGAGCTTTTAAGTTCAAGCACGGAAAAGTCTTTATACTGAGCAGGTTTATATCTCAAATCCACAGGTACATCCTATAGCATCCTTGGAGAGGGAGGCGGCCAGAAAGACATTAATGACTGTACATAGTAGAGTCTAATTCAGCTCGTTTGCTACTAGCTCGAACTCTGGATGAAACTGTTGGCTTCCGAAACCGAAGCAAGCCATTTCTTCTCACCGTTTGGAAGTGTTATTCGAAGTCTAGCAGGGTAGAGAAGCGCAGGCTTGAGTCCTCGTTTGTAAAGTGATGACATCACGTCTTTATACTCGGCGCGAAGTTTCACAACATCAGGGCAATAATCCTCAAAGATACGAATCTTGTGGCCATCATACAGCAGCTCACCCTTTTTGCGAGATTCACGGACGACCAAATCCTTCGTTTGAAAGCGATGAAATCGCAGGATGACAGGTCGCGGTCTCTGGCCTGGTGCAGGTTTAGGCGCGAGGCTGCGGTGAGCTCTGTCCAGCTCGGGCGGCGAGGTTAACACCTGGGAGCCAAGGACATCGACCAGAAGCTGAGAGAAAAAAGCCGTCGGTCGCGGCCCCTCGACTGATTCGGGTAAGCCGACTATTCGAATGTTTTGGCGCCGGCTGCGACTTTCAAGATCGGAAACTTCAGCTTTCAGCCACTCGTTGTCCTTCTGGAGCCGCAAACACGTAGCGTTGAGTTGATCGAGTTGCTGACTAAACTCTGTAGCACCGGACTCGAGGTTTCCGATGCGAAGGTCATGATCAGCCACCGTGGATTGAATATTGTCAAGCTTGGTTGCCAAACTTTCAAAAGATGTTTTAAAATCCTCTGCGATCGAGGCTCTAAGGTCATCATGTAGCGCGCGAATCTCGGCCAACGTGACGTTAGCATTCGGCGAAGGAGAACCTTCTTTATCGATCTGTCTGCCCCTTCCTTTTGACATTTCAAAGATAAAATATGTCGCAGAACAGTAAACAAAACAAATACTGCCAGAAACGAACAAAATCACTGATGTTAATAGACAAAACTGAAAAGTTTTTTGGGAGCTGACCACGCGCAAGTCTACTCCTCAGGCGCCATAACCGGAACTCCTATTATACTTTATTTTAAGAAATTTTTATGCTTTTTATCTTTTATTTTAATACCTTTCTAATGTTCTATTATTTTAAGACATTTGTACGTTTTTTCATAATCTTTTATTTTAAGACATTTAATGCTTTTATATTTTTCATTTTCAATGCAAAAATCTTTTATTTTAAGATGCTTTTTGAATCTTTTATTTTAAGACATTTTTAAGATTATTTTGTTTTAAACACATTCTTATGAGTTTAAGATTCTTTTATTTGAAGACGATTTTAAAATTATTTTATTTGAACACATTTTTGAAGATTATTTTAGTTTGAGCCATTGTTGTTTTTAAATCCTTAATTTGAAGACATTTTTAGATTTTTATTTTAAGCCATTGTTGTTTTTGAACCTTTTGTTTGCAGAGATTTTTAAAATTTTAATTTTATTTTAATCATATTGTTGTGTTATTGATATTCCTGTTTTAAGACATTGAGAGAAAAAATCTCTAGTTTAAATATGTTTGAATTTTGGTTTTAAAATTTGGTGACAAGTCTGAGTTGTTAGTTTAATAACCTTGTTATGATTTAGTTCTGAACTTTTCATTTTAATAATTGGTTACTTTAATCCTACTTTGAAGCTGTTGATTTTTCATCCTAAATCTCAATTGTAATTTTGGTTCAATAATGACTTAAAAATGTTGAAATTCAGTCTGAACTAAGCAGGGGGATTATAATTTGTATTAGTGAATTGCTGATTTGAATTATGTTGTTAGAATTTTGAATTTCTAATTCCAATCATATTTTCACAAGTGTTGATCTTAGATTTTATTCATACTGTGGGATTTTCAATGGGAGTGCATTTCCTTTTGATCAGATTTTATTTTTTAAATGTTGGAGTTTTTAAATTTTATTTACATTTTTATTATTCTCATTCTTATTTTAATTTTGGTGGGGAAGAAGAAGAAGAAAAAAATAATTACCTTTATTGATAAAGTGTATGAGAATGGAACATTTTTATTATGGGATAATTGGAAGTTAATAAGAGTGTTGGGATTAATAAGCCTGAATATAGCAAGTATAATCCTTAGCAAAAGAAGATATCGGAGTGACTTCAAGAGGGAAGAGACTGCACCACCGAAGAGGAGAACCAAGAGTGTGAAAATTATAAACTGAATCCAGAAAAGTTAAAGAAATTGAGTTAAAAGGGTTTTTGGGCATCATTTAACATAATGAAGAAGCACTAGGATGTTAAAGATTGTTTTGAATAAGAGGTAAACAGGGATTTAGGCAAAAGCCTGCAGTAATGACAATTGGACATTTTTGTGGGGATTTGATTATCTGATTTTGTTTTTGTCTGCTCCAGAGAGGAGCAGAAAAGGGGAATTGTTGGAGAAAAGGAATTTATTTTTATTTTTATTCTTTTTATTATTTTTTATTAGAAAAATGTTTAGACTAAAAACAGATTAATCAATCTTTCTCTTTTGTATTATAAAACGTCTTGACCAGACAAACCTCTTTTTTACTGTGCTGCATACTTTTTAGAAGAACTGCTGACAAGTGGAAAAAGCAGAATAAGAATAAATTTAGGTTTGTTCCAGAACTATAGTCTAGACATGTCACAAGTTGTCCTGATGCTTGTAGAAGTTGTGAAATATATTAAAGATGCACGGAAGTGTTCAGGTTCTGGTATGCAGAGAAAGGTTGCAGAAAGAGGAAGTAATGTCCAGGGGTTGCAAAGAGCCAAGGGACTGCAGAATGACTGATAAGTGACGTTAAACCAAAACTCCACCTGTTAAGATCAGTTGTGTATATATATACTGGAGTCAGGAAATGTAAGTCAGTTGCGAACCTCTTGAATGTAATTCTTGTATTGCATTGGGGTAACGTAACCCAGAGCTCTGTCATCGAACTATTCATTTGTATCTAATAAATTACTAATATTTTTGTCATTGAAGAAAAACCTCTCCTGACCTTTTCTCTTGAACACGCATGGAATAGAGATAGATATTCCAACAGTTTGGATGACATGGTCAGGCTTGAGACATGATCATCCAGACTCTAAAAGACCGCGTCCGGCTTGTCAGCATTTTCTGCATCCTGACATGCTGGTTTTTGTTGTGTATTATTTTTTCTTCTTCGATTTTTGTTATCGGGCAAATGTCTCTTACTGTGAATTTCTGTGGCGCTGTGGCTTAGCTGGTCAAAGCGCCTGTCTTGTAAACAGGAGTTCCTGGGCTCAAATCCCAGCAGCGCCTTAGTCCAGGTGGTGCGTGTGCTTGTTTTATAGAGCTCACCGGAATAAATTATAAAATTGTATAGCTTTGAGGCGTAATGAATAGTGCGACAAATAGAGTTAAACAACCTCTTTGCTTGCCATTTTAAGACTTGCTGTCTTTTTTTAGTCTCTGTCTGCAAAAACGTCTTGCTTCCTATTCAGCGTTGGCGCTGTGGCTTAGTTGGTCAAAGCGCCTGTCTAGTAAACAGGAGATCCTGGGTTCAAATCCCAGCAGTGCCTAATGTACAGGTTTCGTGTTTGCTTTTTGTTAAGAGTAACGAGTGTTTACGCAGCGGGATGTTTAGCAGTCGGTTTCTTAACAAAACTCAAATCCTTAAGAACGCTGCTCGTTCAAGAGGGCTTTGGACGATGCCTTTATATAGCATAGTGTGGTAATGCCTAACCAATTGGACTTTAATATTTCAAGTCCAGACATTCCCACATGCAGCGCTACCGTTGTTAGTTTTTTATTTTATTTTTTGGAATTAAACATTTAGCCTGTGTCGAGGTTGTTTGGCGCTGTGGTTTAGTTGGTCAAAGTGCCTGTCTAGTAAACAGGAGATCCTGGCTTTGAATTCCAGCAGTGCCTTGTCTGCAGTTGGCTGTTCTTTCATGGGCCAGAGAGTACTAAAAAGTGCTTTCTGTCCAACAGTTCTAAATGAAGCAGAGCACTTAGGCTCTGTGGCGCAATGGATAGCGCATTTGACTTCTAGGCTGTGAGCTGAGCTGTTTAAAGGTTATGGGTTCGAGTCCCACCAGACTTGCAAGCTTTGCTCTTTTTCTTCACTGACTTAAGGTGTGGTGCGTTTCTAACATTTTAGGCATCTGTCCATCCCGTTTTGCTTCTTTCTTTCATTGCGCAGTGCAGGCTCAGATACTAGGGGTACTCTACAATAAAGCCGATGACTTAATTGAGCTGTTTTAAATAAGGGAGATTAGAAAACGGTGTAGGGCCTATTGGGCTTGAGGAATGACTCGTCGGCAACCTGTGGTTTTGGGGAAAAGTAACTGCCACCTATTGTTGAGATCACGCCTTTTGGATTTGTCATACAAGAGCCTCTTTATGCATGTGCAAAGTAACTGAGTAGAAAGCACAGTAAATTTTGCTTCCCCCCCACTGTCTTAGATGAAACTGCGTTTGGAAGTATCGTATCCAGAGGTTTTTTCTTTTAGTGTTAAGACTAAGTTGGCCAGAGCACCTGTCTTGGGAACAGCAGGTGCTAGGTTCAAATCCAAACTGCACCTTTCCCTCAGATGATGGGAGAGTGGCTTTCTGATCTGAAACTCTTTCAATGGCCGATAGCATATGTTTGTCCTGATTTCCATTTTCCGAGCTGACTCTGTGTTTGGATGACATGGTCAGGCTTGAGACATGATCATCCAGACTCTAAAAGACCGCGTCCGGCTTGTCAGCATTTTCTGCATCCTGACATGCTGGTTTTTGTTGTGTATTATTTTTTCTTCTTCGATTTTTGTTATCGGGCAAATGTCTCTTACTGTGTGTTTCTGTAGCGCTGTGGCTTAGCTGGTCAAAGCGCCTGTCTTGTAAACAGGAGATCCTGGCCTCAAATCCCAGCAGCGCCTTAGTCCAGGTGGTGCGTGTGCTTGTTTTATAGAGCTCACTGGAATGAATTATAAAATTGTATAGCTTTGAGGCGTAATGAATAGTGCGACAAATAGAGTCAATCGGTTAGTGCGTTCGGCTGTTAACTGAAAGGTTGGTGGTTCAAGCCCACCCAGGGACGAATTCTGCATTTTGCTGCCTTGCAACTGCTAATACGTGCACTGGGCATATATCCAGGGCCAAATTCTGTCCAGCGTTACAAGATGAAATCAGGATTTAGCAGAAGATTTTCACGGGTAGGGAAAGTATTGCTGTAAACGGTGTCTAGTTCTTGAAAGGGCTCCTCATCAGCTCAGCTAGTTCAGTCGGTAGAGCATGAGACCCTTATTCTCAGGGTTGTGGGTTCGAGGCCCACGTTGTGTGTTTCTGTTGCCTCTCTCTTTCTCAGCAAACTTTCATTAGGGTTCATATAGCAGACCTTTTGAAACAAAGTTCCGCCTTTCTACCACTGTAGGTGACCTTTTACTAGGTCTCTGTGGCGCAATCGGTTAGCGCGTTCGGCTGTTAACTGAAAGGTTGGTGGTTCAAGCCCGCCCAGTGACGAATTAGGCATTTTGCTGCCTTGCAACGGCTGACACGTGCACTGGACATAGATCCTGGGCCACATTCTGTCCAACGTTACAAGATGAAATCAGGATTTAGCAGAAGATTCTAACGGGTAGGGACGGTATTACTGTAAACGGTGTCTAGCTCTTGAAAAAGCGTCTTACCAGCCCGGCTACCTCAGTCGGTAGAGCATGAGACTCTTAATCTCAGGGTCGTGGGTTAGAGCCCCACGTTGGGCATTTCTGTTACTTTTCTCTCTCTCTCTAAGCAAACTTACATCAGGGTTCATATAGCAGACCTTTTCAGACAAAGTTACGCCTTTCTACCACTGTAGGTGACCTTTCCCTAAGTCTCTGTGGCGCAATCGGTTAGTGCGTTCGGCTGTTAACTGAAAGGTTGGTGGTTAAAGCCCACCCAGGGACAAATTCTGCATTTTGCTGCCTTGCAACTGCTAACACGTGCACTGGACATATATCCAGGGCCAAATTCTGTCCAGCGTTACAAGATGAAATCAGGATTTAGCAGAAGATTGTCACGGGTAGGGAAAGTATTACTGTAAACGGTGTCTAGCTCTTGAAATGGTTCCTCATCAGCTTGGCTTGTTCAGTCGGTAGAGCATGAGACTCTTAGTCTCAGGGTTGTGGGTTCAAGCCCCACGTTGGGTGTTTCTGTTGCCTCTCTATCTCTCAGCAAACTTTCATTAGGGTTCATATAGCAGACCTTTTGAAACAAAGTTCAGCCTTTTTACCACTGTAGGTAACCTTTTACTAGGTCTCTGTGGCGCAATAGGTTAGCGCGTTTGGCTGTTAACTGAAAGGTTTGTGGTTCAAGCCCACCCAGGGACGAATTCTGCATTTTGCTGCCTTGCAACTGCTAACATGTGCACTGGGCATATATCCAGGGCCACATTCTCCAGCGTTACAAGATGAAAACAGGATTTAGCTGAAGATTGTCATGGGTAGGGAAGGTATTACTGTAAACGGTGTCTAGCTCAGCTAGTTCAGTTGGTAGAGCATGAGACTCTTAATCTCAGGGTCGTGGGTTCAAGCCCCACGTTGTGTGTCTCTGTTGCCTCTCTTTCTCACAAACTTTCATTAGGGTTCACATAGCAGACCTTTTGAAACAAAGTTCCGCTTTTCTACCACTGTAGGTGACTTCTTACTAAGTCTCTGTGGTGCAATTGGTTAGCGCGTTCGGCTGTTAACTGAAAGGTTGGTGGTTCAAGCCCACCCAGGGACGAATTCTGCATTTTGCTGCCTTGCAACTGCTAACACGTGCACTGGACATAGATCCTGGGCCACATTCTGTGAAGCGTTACAAGATGAAATCAGGATTTAGCATAAGATTCTCACGGGTAGGGAAGGTATTACTGTAAACGGTGTCTAGCTCTTGAAAGAGCTACTTACCAGCCCGGCTAACTCAGTCGGTAGAGCATGAGAGTCTTAATCTCAGGGTGGTGGGTTTGAGCCCCACGTTGGGTGTTTATGTTACTTTTCTCTCTCTCTCAGCAAACTTACATTAGGGTTCATATAGCAGACCTTTTCAGACAAAGTTCCGCGATTCTACCACTGTAGGTGACCTTTCCCGAAGTCTCTGTGGCGCAATTGGTTAGCGCGTGTTAATTGAAAGGTTGGTGGTTCAAGCCCACCAAGGGACGAATACTGCATTTTGCTGCCTTGCAACTGCTAACACGTGCACTGGGCAAATATTCAGGGCCACATTCTGTCCAGCGTTACAAGATGAAATCAGGATTTAGCTGAAGATTGTCATGGGTAGGGAAGGTATTACTGTAAATGGTGTCTAGCTCTGCTAGTTCAGTCGGAAGAGCATGAGATCCTTAATCTCAGGTTCGTGGGTTCGAGCCCCACATTGTGTGTCTCTGTTGCCTCTCTCTCTCTTAGCAAACTTTCATTAGGGTTCATATAGCAGACCTTTTGAAACAAAGTTCCGCTTTTCCACCACTGTAGGTGACTTCTTACTAAGTCTCTGTGGCACAACTGGTTAGCTTGTTCAGCTGTTAACTGACAGCTTGGTGGTCCAAGCCCACCCAGTGATGAATTAGGCATTTTGCTGCCTTGCAACTGCTAATACGTGCACTGGGCATATATCCAGGGCCAAATTCTGTCCAGCGTTACAAGATGAAATCAGGATTTAGCAGAAGATTTTCACAGGTAGGGAAAGTATTACTGTAAACGGTGTCTAGTTCTTGAAAGGGCTCCTCATCAGCACAGCTAGTTCAGTCGGTAGAGCATGAGACCCTTATTCTCAGGGTTGTGGGTTCGAGGCCCATGTTGTGTGTTTCTGTTGCCTCTTTCTTTCTCAGCAAACTTTCATTAGGGTTCATATAGCAGACCTTTTGAAACAAAGTTCCGCCTTTCTACCACTGTAGGTGTCTATTTACTAGGTCTCTGTGGTGCAATCGGTTAGCGCGTTCGGCTGTTAACTGAAAGGTTGGTGGTTTAAGCCCACCCAGTGACGAATTAGGCATTTTGCTGCCTTGCAACTGCTGACACGTGCACTGGACATAGATCCTGGGCCACATTCTGTCCAACGTTACAAGATGAAATCAGGATTTAGCAGAAGATTCTAACGGGTAGGGACGGTATTACTGTAAACGGTGTCTAGCTCTTGAAAAAGCATCTTACCAGCCCGGCTAGCTCAGTCGGTAGAGCATGAGACTCTTAATCTCAGGGTCATGGGTTCGAGCCCCACGGTGGGGGTTTCTGTCACTTTTCTCTCTCTCTCTCAGCAAACTTACATTAGGGTTCATATAGCAGACCTATTCAGACAAAGTTACGCCTTTCTACCACTGTAGGTGACCTTTCCCTAAGTCTCTGTGATGCAATCGGTTAGTGCGTTCGGCTGTTAACTGAAAGGTTGGTGGTTCAAGCCCACCCAGTGACGAATTAGGCATTTTGCTGCCTTGCAACTGCTAACACGTGCATTGGACATAGATCCTGGGCCACATTCTGTCCAGCGTTACAAGATAAAAATCAGGATTTAGCAGAAGATTCTTACGGGTAGGGAAGGTATCACTGTAAACGGTGTCTAGCTCTTGGAAGAGCATCTTCCCAGCCCGGCTAGCTCAGTCAGTAGAGCATGAGACTCTTAATCTCAGGGTCGTGGTTTCGAGCCCCACGTTGGGCGTTTCTGTTACTTTTCTCTCTCTCTCAGCAAACTTACATTACGGTTCATATAGCAGACCTTTTGAGACAAAGTTACGCCTTTCTACCACTGTAGGTGACCTCTTACTAAGTCTCTATGGCGCAATCGGTGAGTACGTTTGGCTGTTAACTGAAAGGTTGGTGGTTCAAGCCCACCCAGTGACGAATTAGGCATTTTGCTGCCTTGCAACTGCTGACATGTGCACTGGACATAGATCCTGGGCCACATTCTGTCCAGCGTTACAAGATGAAATCAGGATTTAGCAGAACATTCTAACGGGTAGGGACGGTACTACTGTAAACGGTGTCTAGCTCTTTAAAAAGAATCTTACCAGCCCGGCTAGCTCAGTCGGTAGAGCATGAGACTCTTACTCTCAGGGTCGTGGGTTCGAGCCCCACGTTGGGCGTTTCTCTTACTTTTCTCTCTCTCTCTCTCTCTCAGCAAACTTACATTAGGGTTCATATAGCAGACCTTTTCAGACAAAGTTACGCTTTTCTACCACTGTAGGTGACCTTTCCCTAAGTCTCTGTGGTGCAATCGGTTAGCGCGTTCGGCTGTTAACTGAAAGGTTGGTGGTTCAAGCCCACCCAGGGACGAATTCTGCATTTTGCTGCCTTGCAACTGCTAACACGTGCACTGGACATAGATCCTGGGCCACATTCTGTCCAGCGTTACAAGATGAAATCAGGATTTAGCAGAAGATTCTAACGGGTAGGGACGATATTACTGTAAACCGTGTCTAGCTCTTGAAAAAGCATCTTACCAGCCCGGCTAGCTCAGTCGGTAGAGCATGAGACTCTTAATCTCAGGATCGTGGGATCGAGCCCCACGTTGGGTGTTTCTGTCACTTTTCTCTCTCTCTCTCAGCAAACTTACATTAGGGTTCATATAGCAGACCTTTTGAGACAAAGTTCCGCCTTTCTACCACTGTAGGTGACCTTTCCCTAAGTCTCTGTGGCGCAATAGCTTGTTGATAGGTTGGTGGTTCAAGCCCACCCAGGGATGAATTCTGCATTTTGCTGCCTTGCAACTGCTAACATGTGCACTGGGCATATATCCAGGGCCACATTCTGTCCAGCATTACAAGATGAAATCAGGATTTAGCAGAAAATTGTCACGGGTAGGGAAGGTATTACTGAAAACGGTGTTTAGCTCTTGAAAAAGCTTTTCATCAGCCCAGCTAGCTCAGTCTGTAGAGCATGAGACTCTTACATTTACATTTAGTCATTTAGCAGACGCTTTTATCCAAAGCGACTTACAAGTGAGGACAAGGAAGCAATTTACACAACTATAAGAGCAACAATGAATAAGTGCTATAGGCAAGTTTCAGGTCTGTAAAGTCTAAGAAGGAAAGTATTAGTAGTATTAGTATTTTTTTTTTGTACAGTTAGTGTGATATCCAGAGAGGCAATTGCAGATTAGGAAATTAAGTGGAGACTAAATAGTTGAGTTTTTAGTCGTTTCTTGAAAATAGCGAGTGACTCTGCTGTTCTGATGCAGTTAGGGAGTTCATTCCACCAACTGGGCAGATTGAGCATGAGCGTTCGCGAAAGTGATTTCTTCCCTCTTTGGGATGGAACCACGAGGCGACGTTCATTCACAGAACGCAAGTTTCTGGAGGGCACATAGAGCTGCAGAAGTGAGAGCAGATAAGGATGAGCAAGGCCAGAAGTCACTTTGTAGGCAAACATCAGAGCTTTGAATTTAATGCGAGCAGCAACTGGCAGCCAGTGCAAACGGACTAGCAGCGGAGTGACATGTGCTTGTTTAGGTTCATTGAAGACCACTCGTGCTGCTGCGTTCTGGAGCAGCTGAAGAGGCTTGATAGAGTTAGCTGGAAGCCCAGCTAGTAGAGAGTTGCAGTAATCCAGTTTGGAAAGAACAAGAGCTTGAACAAGGAGTTGAGTTGCATGTTCAGATAAGAAGGGTTGGATCTTTCTGATGTTATAGAGTGCGAATCTGCACGATCGAGCAGTTATGGAAATGTGGTCAGAGAAGTTTAGTTGGTCATCAATCGTTACTCCAAGGCTTTTCACCATTTTGGATGCAGTAATGGTTGCCCCATCCATCTGGATTGAAAAGTTATGGTGTAGAGTCGGGTTGGCAGAAGCTACAAGCATTTCCGTTTTTGCGAGGTTCAGGTGAAGATGATGATCTTTCATCCAGTGTGAAGTATCCAACAGGCAGGCTGAGATGCGAGCTGGAAATGAGGGATCATCAGGATGAAAAGAGAGGTGTAGCTGGGTATCATCAGCATAGCAGTGGTAGGAGAATCCATGTCTCTGGATGACTGGTCCTAGAGATGACGTGTAGATGGAGAAGAGAAGTGGCCCAAGAACAGAGCCTTGAGGTACCCCAGTGTTTAGATGCTGTAGGTTGGACACCTCTCCCCTCCAAGACACCCTGAATGACCTGTCAGAGAGGTAAGATCTGAACCATTGTATAACAGTGCCCGCAACGCCCAGTGACTCGAGCGTAGATAGCAGGATCTGGTGGTTGACAGTGTCAAAAGCAGCTGACAAGTCCAGCAAAATGAGTACTGATGATTTTGAGACTGCTTTAGCCAGTCTGAGATCCTCCACGACCGAGAGCAGGGCAGTCTCAGTTGAGTGGCCTTTCTTAAAGACGGATTGCTTGTTGTCCATGAGATTGTTTTGAGTAAGAAAGTCCAGGACTTGATTGAACACTACTTACTCCAGAATCTTGGCCATGAATGGAAGCAGGGATAGTGGTCTGTAGTTTTCAAGTAGTGTATGGTCCAGGTTGGGTTTCTTTAGCAGTGGGGTTACCCTAGCCTGCTTTAATGAAGTGGGGAATAAACCAGAGTCAAGAGATGTGTTAATTATGTGAGTCAGTGTTGGTATGACTGCAGGAGAGATGGCTTGCAAGAGATGAGAGGGAATGGGATCAAGTGGACAGGTGGTTGCATGGCTAGATAGCACGAGTTTGGACACCTCAGACTCAGAGAGCTGAGAAAAAGAGGTGAGTGTGGTGTTGGTGGTGTATCTTGTGTGTTCGTTGTAGGTGCAGCAAATTGAGCACTGATTTTTGCAGTTTTGGTGCAAAAGAATGTAGCAAAGTCATCAGTAGTAAGTGTGGAGGATGCGGGTGGAGGAGGAGGATAGAGGAGGGAGGAGTAGCAGAAGTAGGTGCTCTTTTTAGGTCAAAAGAGGCAAGCAGAGTCTGAAAGTCAGCAGCTTGCGGTTTCTCAATGTAAATGTTGAAGTCACCTAGCACCAACAAGGCAGTGTCAAAATTAGAAAAAGATGAGAGAAGAACATCCAGTTCATCTAAGAAGTGACCTAATTTACCCGGTCGGCGGTAGATGACAACCACAGTTATGTAGAAGGGGTGGATAATGGTGACTGCATGGAATTCAAAGGAGCGGATTGTTGGCAGGGACGGTATCAGAGTAAATTTCCATTCTTTGGAAATCAGTAGTCCAGTCCCACCCCCTCTCCCTGTCTGACGAGGAGTGTGGGAAAAAGAGAAATTAGCAGAAAGAGTAGCATGTGTAGCAGTGTCCTCTGGCCTCAACCAGGTCTCAGATAGAGCCATGAGATTATAGTCAGAATATGTAGCTATGGAGGTAATAAAATCTGCCTTGTTAACAGCTGATTGACAATTCCAGAGGCCCACGGAGAGAGAGAGTTGTGAAATAGCAGGTACATGTATTGAACGAAGATTGTGAGGATTACGCCTGCAGCGTACCTCCCATGTTTTGAGAGTGTTAGTAACAACAGGAATTAGAAAACACATAATAAAAGTGCAATGACAACAAAAAAATAAGTGTAAAGATAAAGTAAAACAAGAAAGTAAAGTACTCAAGTGCTTTGTCGGTGTCTTTGCTCGGTGGAGTCACGCAGGTAGAGTCGATGGCATAGAGGTGATGGTCTTTACCTGCACGACTAAGACCGACTAGTGTAGAGTCGATGGCGAAGGTAGAGTCGATGGTCTTTACACTCGTCGGTCTTAGTCGCGCAGGTAGAGTCGATGGCGAAGGTAGAGTCGATGGTCTTTACACTCATTGGTCTTCACACGAGGCGGTCTGCACACGAGGCTGCCGCGACCGCTGCCGCGGTGAAACTAGTTGCTAATATAACCCCAAAGCACTAGCTGATTGAATTCAGCTGGACATGCCTCGAGAGTCAAAACAAGGGCCGAAACTGCGGCGGACGACGCAAAACCGTCTGCGTTCGCCACACAAGCTCTTATAGTAACCAAGGAAACAGTGGCTAAACACTTCTAGTATTATACACAACTGAAAGCAAGTTTAAATGTCCTACAACCTTACACAAACAGCTGAAAACAAGTCCTCAAACCATACACAACAACTGAAACAAGTCTTAAATGTACTTACAGGCTGCTGGTCTCGTTGGTAAAGTGCTTCTCCACCTTAAAAGATGGTCTTACTTAAAACACATTCACTTACCTCAGATCGATTCCGAAATAGAACTCCTGATAGGAACCAATGTCCCTAAAGCACTGGAACCATTACAAGTGGTATGCAGTGTAAATGATGGACCGTATGCCATTAGAACCATGCTGGGCTGGACTGTTAATGGACCACTGATGGGAGACAGTGGAGAAAGGGTTAACTGGAAACAGCCACTGGTAACGGTAATAGAGTGTCAGCTGTAAATCTGGATGAGATTTGGCACCAACAGTTTAAAACTGACTTCCCTGAAAACCGTCTCGATGATCATGCTGGTATGTCAAGAGAAGATCAAAAATTCCTAGAACTAGTGAGTAATTCAGTAAAACATGTGAATGGGCACTACCAAATTGCATTACCATTAAGGAGCATTGATGTCAGCATGCCAAATAACAAGAACATTGTCGAACAGCGTTTGTATCATCTGAAAAGGAGGTTTCAGAAAGACTCATTATTTCATGCTGAATATAACAACTTTATGAATGATCTGCTTCTTAAAGATTATGCTGAGAAGGTGCCTGTAGAGGAACTGGACCGCAGTGATGGAAAGGTATGGTATATACCACACCATGGAGTGTTTCATCCCACCAAGGGAAAGATGAGAGTTGTGTTTGACTGTGCAGTGAATTATCAAGGAACATCGTTGAATGCTCAGCTCTTACAGGGTCCAGATCTTACAAGTTCTTTGATAGGAGTCATGACTCGTTTTAGAAAGGAACCAGTAGTAATCATGGCTGATGTTGAATCCATGTTTTACCAGGTACGGGTCTCTTCGGATGTCTCAGACCTGCTTAGGTTTCTTTGGTGGCCTAATGGAGATGTTGAACAACCACCTGTTGAATACCGTATGAAGGTGCATTTTTTTGGGGCAACATCATCACCTAGTTGTGCCAATTATGCCCTCAGAAGATGTGCAGAAGATTATGGATGTCACTACAGTGAGAATGCAGTAGACAAATTATTGAACTGTTTTTATGTAGATGACTGCCTTGTGTCAGTTGTTACAGAGAAGGAAGCAGTGTCACTTTACCAGGAGCTGGTTTCTCTGTGCGCCAGGGGTGGAATTTCCCTCACGAAATGGATGACCAAAAGGCCTGGTGTATTGGAAGCTATCCCTAAGAAGTCACAGAGCGAAAGGCATAGAAGGGTTAAACATGGAATTGGATTAATTACCTGTGGAGAGAGTGCTGGGTTTGGAATGGTGCATAAAATCAGACTGTTTTAAGTTCAAGATTGTACTAAAGGATAGACCACTCAACAGAAGAGGATTTCTCTCTACTATCAGTTCAATTTATGACCCTCTGGGAATGCTAAGCCCTGTCGTTTTAACAGCAAAGAAAATTCTGAGAGATTTGTGCAGGAGAGAAATTGGCTGGGATGACACTGTGCCAGAGTCCGTGTCAAAGGATTGGCTGAAATAGCTGCAGCAGCTGCATTTGTTGGATGTGTTTAAGGTGGACCGATGTGTGAAACCATCATGCTTTGGAGATGTTGTTACAGCCCAGTTACACCATTTCAGAGATGCCAGTCAGAATGGGTATGGAACAGTGTCTTACCTGTTGCTGAAGACCCAGCATTCAGCAATGCACAGTGCTTTCATCATGGGGAAGGCAAGAGTGGCTCCGTTAAAATCCGTAACTATCCCCAGAATGGAGCTTATTGCTGCTACCATGGCCAGTCGCATGGACATTCTTTAGAGGAAAGAGATGCATATGGATCTTTTGGATTCTGTGTATTGGACGGACAGTACATCCGTGCTCAAATACATCCGAAATGAGACCTCACGATTCAAAGTTTTCGTTTCTAATTGGGTCTCTCAAATCCTGAAAGTTTCCAGTCCTGAGCAGTGGAGGTATGTGGACACTGCAAGCAATCCAGCTGATATGGCATCTAGAGGTGTTAAGGTGGATGTGTTTATTCAAAACACTACATGGGTGTCAGGGCCACACTTTCTTTTACATCCAGAGAATGAGTGGCCTGTAAACAAGGAGGACATCAACTACCTTTCAACTGAAGACCCCGAGGTCAAAAATGTTGCTGCAACAAACGTTACACAACTCAAAGAAGATCCAGTCACTTACCTGATTAAGTATTTTTCTTCCTGGACACGCCTTAATAAATCCGTAGCATGGTTCTTGAGGATCAAGTACTGGCTCATGTCTTGTTTAAAGGAAAGGAGGCACTTGCATCAAATCGTTGTACAGTCTGACAACAGTGCACAGCAGAGCTCCTCCATGGCAGAGGAGATTGATTATTTTAAAAGGACAAGCAGTAAACTTACAGTGAAGGACTTGGACCGGGCTGAGCTTGCCATCATTAAATTTTGTCAGGGACAGAGATTTCCTGAAGAGCTAGCCAGTCTGGAGAAAGGGCAACATATAAAAATATCCAGTCACCTCCATAAGCTCTGTCCACAGCTGCAAGATGGAATCCTGAGAGTTGATGGTCGTCTCTGTAAGTTGGCTATGCCTGTGGAAGTTAAACACCCTATATATTAACAAAGGATCTTCACATTTCAGAACGCTTACTGAGACATATCCATCAGGAAGTGGGGCATGGTGGACGGAACCATATGCTGTCCAAATTATAAAAATCCACCTAAACTCGGCCGGTGTGAACTTGCAATGACAGTGAGAGACTGATGCAGACTCAATAAAGCCCTGATCAGACTACACAATGCCATTTGCCAGTTACCACAGATCAGATTTGTGTCAGATTATGAGATTTTGACTTGATCAAATCTTGATGTGTTGTGGGTAATAAATGAAGACTTTGGTTTCAAAACACTACATTTATTTTGATGGACTGATTTTAGAAAATAAAAAAGTTTTCCTCATGAAGACAATTAAACTCTCTGTAAACAACTGGTTTCCTTTGAAGAAATGTTCATGTGAAAACTCCCACATTACTACAAATAAATCTGTGTATGGGAAACCCAGTATCTCAATTGTGAATAAGAACATGACTGATTTGTTAGCTTACATGCTAATTCCAGGACTTAACAGACTACTGAAGGACTTCAGCTATCTGTAAATTCCAATTATTATTAATATGCAATACATATTGTACTGCTCATGTGGACTGATAGATTATATTGTATGCTGTCTGCATATATATATATATATATATATATATATATATATATATATATATATATATATATATATATATATATATATATACTATTACTAACCAGCAATTATAGGTGAGCAAAATAAAAATTGAAAGAGGATACTTTTATTTGACCTTTCATGAGTCTAATAATCTCAAAGTCACACTTTAAGAGAAGGTCCAAAAACCTGCATTTACAAATGAAGAATGTTTTGCAAAGCATAAAAGGTTGTTAACCAGGTAATGCTGTGTACGATTTGTATTAGTTACACCAAATTTAACTTGTTTATTGTAAAAAGGGTTTACATGGATATTGACATGAGACATTCTGTATTATGCATTATGAGTCATGAGTAGGGCCAGACAGAATCTGTCGACGTTTTTTGCTATTTCTGCAAAGAATTTTGATAAAAATCTGTTAATTTCTGCCGAAATATTTTGGGAGTATCATAACTAAATCCTAAATATGTGAAACAAAGAATAATATCTTTTAAACTTTTATTTAATGTTTAAAATGCAAATCCAATTAGATTCACTTTATCTGGTAAACAAAGCAAGTCTCTCGTATAATATTTCTACTAAAAGACAGAAAATATTACTGTACAAACTGCATTGTACATAAATCAGATAAACATTTTTATATTAGTCAATAATATTATTGTAATTAATTTAAAAAGTGAATAAATATATATTTACACACATTTACACAAGTAAATTAAATAGAATTAATGATGGGCTAAAAATCTGCAGAAAATCTGTGGAATTCTGCGCGTGACATTATGTATTGTAAGTTATGTACATGAGCATATGCAGTTGTAGATAATATGCTCAGTGTTTTCAATAACTTTCACAAAATTGACAAGTTCTCCTCAGTATCAAATTTTAATCTCAGGAATTCTTTTGATGAATACACATTATTAATCATTTAAACTGAAGTTCTTTAATTTTGGGGAGAATTGAATAAGAAATGTAACTTGTTCTTATTTTTCTAATTCCTGTAAATTAAAATCTTTTAAAATAAATGAGGTCTGAGCTGATTAGGATGAAGCCTTTAAATAAGAATATTCATTTAAAACTTATTATTACATTTTGTATCTCTAAAAATAAAGATGGAAGAGCGAACATTACAGAATAGTGTGAAAGAAAACCTCTGATAAATACTGTGATGTTTTTAGGAATAACATTAATAACTGTGTAAAACTCTTTAGGGTGACAAGCAAAACCCTGTTTAAAGAATGGGTTGAATTATTTTAATTTAGCAAAAAGATCGTCATTTCAAGTGAAAAAAAAGTCAAATGTGATTATAATCTATTTGAACAAGTTTCCGTTAAATTTTGATGAGATGACGAGGAATCTGGACCAGCACCAAAGCCACTCCTTCCCCCTGCTCCATCAATAGAATATCCACCTGTTACCTCAGATGCCACTGAACTTTTACTATAGTTCCCACTATGATTTGGCCACAACCAGCACCAGCAGTACCACCAGCTCCACCGGAAACATGTACAGAGATGCTGAAGCACTGGGAGCCACTGGACAATGTACCACATGTCCCCTCAAGCTACTTAATACAGTGATCTTTTTTTTTTTTTTTTAGCTCTGCACAGTTGCCAGACATTCAGAATCGCTCCCCAGCAAACATCAGAAACAGGTGGGTTCAACAAAGGTTTCCACCCATGTAAAAAAAAAAAATGTTGCACAACAAATAGTAGTAATAACTATAATATACAGCCACAGTAAAAAGTTTGGAATACTTTATAATAAGCTTATTCTGCTCACTAAAATGTTATTGCATTTTTAAATCACTGTTATTTTATTAAATGTTTAAAATATAATTTATTCACATTTAAGCCTGAATTGTACGCATGATTAGTCTTCAGTGTGATGATTATGGAGGACCAAGAGTCCGAGGTTTCCACAGCGGGATGAACCGCCAACTTATCCAGCAAATTTTTACACAGCAGATGCCCTTCCAGCCGCAACCCATCTCTGGAAAACACACACACACACAGCAAATTCATTGGTGTTAAATTTCAAGTGTTGTGGTAATTCAGAGTAAAGTTTTAAAATTCTAGAGTTAGACAAAGGTAAAATAACCCTCTCGGTGTTAGAAGCTGATTTGCCTCCTTGTCATACAGAGTAACATGTATCTACCTTTGTAGAAAACCCTTGTATTTGAGAAACTAATCAGAGTGTCTGAAATCTCGCCACACCCTCATTCACCTGGCCCTTAAATTGGTCAATTAGTCTAGTCCACTAGACAGAGGGAATGACCACAAATAAGTGAATTCAGACACCTGCTGTTGAACACCTGCTGTTAACAAGCACAATCACTGAAGGAATAAGAAATTGAAGGAAGAAATAAAACTACAGACACAGCCTCACACCAAACCAACTGAATTAAAACAGAGGATTAAACAACTCCATTAAATAATAGTATAAGCAGCTTCACTGATTACAGTTTGACTTCATTTTTGTAAGAATATTTGACAATGAACAGAGGTTTATATTTTTTATTAAAAAAATTTGCAGTGCACACACACACATATGCTCTCTCTCTTTCACACGCGCTCTCTCTCTTTCACACACACACACACACACACGCTCTCTCTTTCACACATGCACACACACAGGCACGCACGCATATTTCACACACACACACTCTCTTTCTCACACACACATGCACGTGCACGCACACACACACACACACACACACACACACACACACTCTTATGCTTATGGTTATTATTGTTCTGTATTTTGATGTACAAATGATCTATAGAAATGTCATAGAGCTACAGTGTATAGAATTAAAAGTCAGGGAGTAGTCAGTTATTTATAAATGCATTATTTATCTAACAATTGTCAACGGAACAGTAATGAAAATAGAGTAGAAAATGTAAAATTATTAAATTAGTTATTAATAATACAGTATTAACAATATAAATAAACAATGTAAATAAAATGTTAAAGACAAACAGAAACTGAAACAAAGTGGACTTAAAAGTCAAAGACCAGTCATTTATAAATGCAATATTTATTTAACAATGGTCAACAAAACAGTAATGAACATGGAATAAAAAATCTAAACAATTAAATAAGTTAAATATTAACAGAAAAAAATACAAAAATTAACAAATTAAATAAAATGTTGAATAAATTTAGAAACCAACAAGTGAAATAAAATAAATTGAACTATTATGGTGCACCGTTGTGGAGGATCTGTGTGCAAGTCCAATATAAACTAAGGATAGCTGATGTTGTGCTGCATCTTCTTTTGTTTAAAAGTAACTGTGTAGTTACAAATACAGGGAAAATCTGTTTGCTAATTATACATACATGAACACATTAGTGCATTGAATGACTACGTTTTTGTGAGCTAAACTAGGTTTTTGGGAACTAAGCATTGTATCAGTTGATAAAATATGGTTATATTCTGTAAATTAAAACAGTTATATAAAACTTCCGTACTTTTACAGAAAATTCCTGGCAACCACTGCCGGTATTTTTCAGTAAATTTAAAGGATTTTTTTAGCAGTGTAAATAAATTAAAGTTCATTTTAAATGTTGTGTTGATTGAACTAAACAACATTACCTTACCTTTATGTAACTAACTTAAGTTCACTCAAATGAATATTCTTTCTTTAAGGTAACTTAACTCGGTTACGTGGAACCTGTTGACATAAAAAAGTTAATTAAAGCCAACATATCATTTTTTTGAGTGCAAGGTCCTCTGTCCATGAGACTGCAATGGGCATTTCTCAATCTGAAAAAAAAATCATGAAAAATAGAATAAATAATTTTAACTCAATGACTCCTTTAATAAAGCACAAAAACGCTCTGTAAATTAATTTAACACTGTTTCTAGAATGTGTGTAATATTTATCTAATATGTAATTGTACAGTTTGTATCTCCAAAAAGAAAAAGATAGAGGTAAAGTTGGTTTTATATTCGCACATTCGTTCATTTAGAAGTCTCTATATTGTTTACCATGTTACTTTGAATATTCGATCGAAATTAGCATGCAAGTATGATTTGAAAACAATATCAACACTATCTAATTCACTGTGAACAATGCTGTACTTTGATAATAATTAATCATTGTCTGCTAATATGATTTTCCTATTTAGAATTTGCAAATAATTTTTTTCTGAAATGATATTATTAAGGAGAATGTCTGAATATCCGAATATAAAACCAACTTTACCTCTATAAGAAAAAAATAAGAGGAACTGGACAGGAACATTTCAGGCTTTAAAACCACATGCTGTATTGTACATTCATAATCCATTCCCCCACCTTTTAAAATCTCTCTCATAAACGGTCAAACTATAGTAAATTATTCGACGTAAATCTCAAAATACATGCAATTTAAAACACATTATTATTTAAAATCAAGTATGACATGTTTTACACAGATACTGTACTGAATGTACTGAAGCCTAACAAGTTAAGCAAATTTCAACAAACGTTATATCATGTAAACGAAATAAACACCCTTTGATAAATCTCAAGCCACTTTTTTTATTGAGGAGCTGGCCTGTTCCTGTTGCCCTCATCTCATGGCCAAACTCCTGTGCTGGCAAACTTTTTCAGACGTGAAATCCAGTCAGCGTCTGACATGGCTTTGTGGAATTTTCCAGACATTTTTTCTCCTATAAATTAAACGGTTTTAGATTAAAGTATCCAAATTTGAAATACAACACACTAAAACATTAATACGTGCAATTATGTAGATTTTCTTATCTTTTTTAAGAAATCACTATCAGAAAAAAAATCCTGTACTTTAAACAAAACGATGCTGTGCTCTGTCGAATGATGCTGTTTGTCGAAAATCACTGAAGGTCAAGGAACTTTTTTGACCTCTGACCCGCCTCCAGATGACCCTGTTATTCCTTTGTGTACCTTCGACTCAGTTCGGAAAATTGATTGACATCTGACTAACCTGTTTGACTGCACACCTAGCGGTGAATCTTGGAACGGTTCCTTCCCCAGCTTTAACATTGCCATGACTCTGATTGGTCAAATGTTGAAAATGTTGAGAATTACGGTCCGCGATTGGCTGCAAATGTTGAGACGCTGCAACGTGATTGGCTACAATGTTGGACCGAATCGCTCCGATTGGCCCTCATCTTCAACATTTGTGAAATATTGATGGACAATCCTTCAGCAGCTGGCATTGCTAATCCAGTGTGCTCTTTAAATCCCATCCTCGTCGCTAATATGTCCTGGCATTCGAGAGAGCCTGGTGCTTCTGTGGAACTTGTTTTACTCTCACTCTTTTAGCGTTTTGAAGGATGTTGTTGCAAAATTTTATTATGAAGTGGCCAAGTCCATCGAATCAAAACTGAAAGTCATCTTACCGAAAATAGTTGCACAAACATACATTTACAAATATGTGCCACAGTCCGGCCTCCACCAGAGAAAAAGGTGTATACGAGATGAGTTGGCAGAGTGGTTAAGGCGATGGACTGCTAGTCCATTGTGCTTTGCACACGTGTGTCTGAATCCCATACTCGTTGCTAACATGTTTTTGGCATTTGATAGAATGGTGTTTCTGTAGAAGTTGTTTTACTATCACTCTCTTAGCGGTTTGAAGGATGTTGTTGCAAAATGTTATGTCATCTTTATAAAAAAAGAGCTGCAAATACAAACATATATGCCATAGTCCAGCCCCCAAGTGAGTACATACATGACGAGGTGGAAGAGTCCATCGAATCCCATCCTTGTCGTTCAAAAGCTCTGGCGTTTGAAAGAGGCCGATGCTTCTGTGGAAGGTGTTTTACTCGCACGCTCTTATCGTTTTGAAGGATGTTGTTGAAAATTTAACGTCATCTTTACCGAAAATAGCAGCCAATATATACAGAAATGCCGTAGTCCAGCCCCCAACAGGAAAGTGAGTACATATATGACGGGGTGGCCGAGTCCATCGAATCCCATTTTTGTTGTTCATTTGCTCTGTCGTTCATACGGCAAAACTGAAAGTCATCTGACCGAAAAAAGTTGCAGAAACATACATTTACAATTATGTGCCACAGTCCGGCTTCCGCCAGGGAAGAAGGAAAGTACGTGATGAGGTGGCCGAGTGGTTAAGGCGATGGACTGCTAATCCATTGTCCCTGCACGCGTGGGTTCGAATCCCATCCTCGTCGCTCATATGTTCTGGTATTCGAGAGATCATGGTGTTTCTGTAGAAGTTCTCTCACTCTTTTATCGTTTTGAAGGATGTTGTTGCAAAATTTTATGTCAACCTTATCGAAAATAACTGCAAATACAAACATATGCCATAGTCCAGCCCCCATCATGAAAGTGAGTACATACATGATGAGGTGGAAGAGTCCATCGAATCCCATCCTTGTCGTTTGAAATGCTCTGGCGTTCGAAAGAGGCCGGTGCTTCCGTGGAAGGTGTTTTACTCGCACGCTCTTATCGTTTTAAAGGATGTTGTTGCAAAATTTAACGTCATCTTTACCAAAAATAGCAGCAAATACATACAGAAATGTCATATTCCAGCCCCCATCATGAAAGTGAATACATACATGACGAGGTGGAAGGGTCCATCGAATCCCATCCTTGTCGTTCGAATGCTCTGGCGTTTGAAAGAGGTTGGTGCTTCCGTGGAAGGTGTTTTACTCGCACGCTCTTATCGTTTTGAAGGATGTTGTTGCAAAATTTAACGTCATCTTTACTGAAAATAGCAGCCAATATATACAGAAATGCCGTAGTCCAGCCCCCAATAGGAAAGTGAGTACATACATGACGGGGTGGCCGAGTCCATCGAATCCCATTTTTGTCGTTCATTTGCTCTGTCGATCATACGGCAAAATTGAAAGTCATCTTACCGAAAATAGTTGCAGAACCATACATATACACATATGTGCCACAGTCCAGCCTCTACCAGAGAAAAAGAAAATATGTGACGAGGTGGCCGAGGGATTAAGGCGATGGACTGCTAATCCATTGTGCTCTGTACGCGTGGGATCGAATCCCATCCTCGTCGCTTATATGTTCTGGTATTTGAGAGATCATGGTGTTTCTGTAGAAGTTCTCTCACTCTTTTAGCGTTTTGAAGGATGTTGTTGCAAAATTTTATGTCAACTTTATCGAAAATAGCTGCAATTGCAAAACTGAAAGTCATCTTACCGAAAATAGTTGCTGAAACATACATATACAATTATGTGCCAAAGTCCGGCCTCCACTAGAGAAAAAGGAAAATACATGACATGTTGACCATGTGGTTAACGCGATGGACTGCTAGTCTATTATGCACTGCATGAGTGGGTTTGAAACCCATCCTCGTCACTCATTTGATTCGGCATTCGAGAGATCATGGTGTTTCTGTAGAATTTCGTTTATTCTCATTATTTTAGCGTTTTGAAGGATGTTGTTGCAAAATTTGATGTCATCTTTATCGAAAATAGCTGAAAATACAAACATATATGCCATAGTCCAGCCCCCATCATGAAAGTGAGTACATACATGACGAGGTGGAAGAGTCCATCGAATCCCATCCTTGTCGTTCAAAAGCTCTGGCGTTTGAAAGAGGCCAGTGCTTCTGTGGAAGGTGTTTTACTCGCACGCTCTTATCGTTTTGAAGGATGTTGTTGCAAAATGTAACGTCATCTTTACCGAAAATAGCAGCCAATATATACAGAAATGCCGTAGTCCAGCCCCCAACAGAAAAGTGAGTACATATATGACGGGGTGGCCGAGTCCATCGAATCCCACTTTTATGTTAATTTGCTCTGTCGTTCATACGGCAAAATTGAAAGTCATCTTACCGAAAATAGTTGCAGAAACATACATATACAAATATGTGCCACAGTCCGGCCTCCCCCATAGAAGAAGGATAGTACGTGATGAGGTGGCCGAGTGGTTAAGGCGATGGACTGCTAATCCATTGTGCTCTGCACGCGTGGGTTCGAATCCCATCCTCGTCGCTCATATGTTCTGGCATTCGAGAAATCGTGATGTTTCTGTAGAAGTTCTCTCACTCTTTTATCGTTTTGAAGGATGTTGTTGCAAAATTTTATGTCAACCTTATCGAAAATAACTGCAAATACAAACATATGCCATAGTCCAGCCCCCATCATGAAAGTGAGTACATACATGATGAGGTGGAAAAGTCCATCGAATCCCATCCTTGTCGTTCAAATGCTCTGGCGTTTGAAAGAGGCCGGTGCTTCCGTGGAAGGTGTTTTACTCGCACGCTCTTATCGTTTTGAAGGATATTGTTGCAAAATTTAACGTCATCTTTACCGAAAACAGCAGCAAATACATACAGAAATGTCATAGTCCAGCCCCCAACAGGAAAGTGAGTACATACATGACGGGGTGGCCGAGTCCATCGAATCCCATTTTTGTCGTTCATTTGCTCTGTCGATCATACGGCAAAATTGAAAGTCATCTTACCGAAAATAGTTGCATAACCATACATATACACATATGTGCCACAGTCCAGCCTTTACCAGAGAAAAAGAAAAATTTTGATGAGGTGGCTGAGTGGTTAAGGCGATGGACTGCTAATCCATTGTGCTCTGCACGCATGGGTTCGAATCCCATCCTCGTCGCTCATATGTTGTGCCATTCGAGATCATGGTGTTTCTGTAAAAGTTCTTTTTCTCTCGCTCTTTTATCGCTTTGAAGGATGTTGTTGCAAAATTTAACGTCATCTTTACCGAAAATAGCAGCAAATACATACAGAAATCCTATAGTCCAGCCCATATCAGGAAAGTGAGTACATACATGACGAGGTGGAAGGGTCCATCAAATCCCATCCTTGTTGTTCTAATGCTTTAGCATTTGAAAGAGCCTGGTGCTTCTGTGGAAGATGTTTTACTCGCACGCCTGGGAATACCGTTCTTATTCTCTGTCGTTCATATGGCAAACTGAAAGTCATCTTACCGACAATAGTTGCAGAAACATATGTAACCCTAGTGAAATAGTTAAATAATTATTTATAATATTATTTAGAGCAGTATAATCATATTATTATTATATCTACAAGTCTTTATAAATATGATAAACAAAATAAAATTCATGTATACAAATGTAGTTTGAGGTAAAGTAACAACCAATCGTAAGAGCGGGTTGTTAGCTCTGCCCCTTCCAGCTTGCCACAGAGACAGAGCAGAGACGAGACCTGTTGGCAAAATAATAGAGGAGCAAACTTGAACAAAAAGATTAAAATACAGTATGTTATGATTCCCAAACAGTTTAAAAGTGATTGTAGTTGTACTAAATCAAGTTGTACCTGCAAAAGTGTTAGTGTATTTAAGAGTTTGTTGAATTCAGACTGCATGTTGCATTGCGTTTACTGTGCGCTGACGCCATTTTGCAATCGCCCGTGTGTGAAAAGACCATAGAGTGATATAGACATCGCGAATTTGACAGGTTTGCCATTATATTAGCTCATTTTATGGTATACATGTGTGTGTATATGTGTTTTATTTGTTCCAAGTGTTGTATATTTTGTATGTTTTTGAAATTATTTTGAACATATTAAACTTATTTATATATTTTGGTCTGTGATCAGGCCAGGTTTTTTTCTGAGGACATTTTCCCAGTTTCACTGGATTCCTTGTATTGATGGCGAGCCTCCTACGTCGACCTGAAAAATTGTGAAGTACACATATTTCAATTTATCCTCATTTCACCGGATAAAGCAAGAATTTGCCAAAGTTTTAATTCCTTTATTGGACTGCAATTTTTAAATACAGCTCTAAGGACTGATTTTCTTAGAGGGAAAAAACAGAACTTTATCTGAATTGAACTCATTTCACCAATTTCAGAGTGAACAACGACACTGATTTATTTGTGTTATTTTATGGATTCTTTTGTTTTCACTTGAATTAATTTATTGTGATTTGTGTTTGATTTAAAATAATTGTAAAGTGGGTGCACCCTGGGGTTGTGTATAAATAGTTATGTTACTGATGTAAGTATTGTTTACTAAGACAAATATGAAAAGGAAAAAATTCATACAATCTAAAGTAAAAATTTTTTTGTATTTAAAACATTCAACAACAGTTTGTCTTTGGTTATTGCTCAGTTTCACCCCCACCCCCTTTTACTTACCTTGTAATCTTCTGGTTTTATTGTCTGGTCCAATAATAAATAAATATAGTACACCTGTTACACTTGGATGGGAGACCACCTGGGAATACCAGGTGCTGTAAGCTTTTTGAAGTCCTTCATTTGGCAGCTGATAGACTTCCCCGTGTCACAGCTTTGCTGCCATTATTTTTTCTCGCCTTCAAGGGTATTGTTTCTGTCGGTGCTGTGTCGATGCCAGCTGAGCTGCGCTCGCTCCCTGGTGCTGCGCCTGTTTCAAATAGCCAACTCTTGACGGCCTCTTTTGCTTACGGCCATACCACCCTGGAAATGCCCGATCTCGTCTGAACTCGGAAGTAAAGCAGGGTCGGGCCTGGTTAGTACTTGGATGGTAGACCGCCTGGGAATACCAGGTGCTGTAAGCTTTTCGAAGTCCTTCATTTGGCAGCTGATAGACTTCCCCGTGTCACAGCTTCGCTGCCATTATTTTTTCTCGCCTTCAAGGGCATTGTTTCTGTCGGTGCTGTGTCGACGCCAGCTGAGCTGCGCTCGGTCCCTGGTGCTGCGCCTGTTTCAAATAGCCAACTCTCGACGGCCTCTTTCGCTTACGGCCATGCCACCCTGGAAATGCCCGATCTTGTCTGAACTCGGAAGTAAAGCAGGGTCGGACCTGGTTAGTACTTGGAAGGGAGACCGCCTGGGAATACCAGGTGCTGTAAGCTTTTCGAAGTCCTTCATTTGGCAGCTGATAGACTTCCCCGTGTCACAGCTTCGCTGCCATTATTTTTTCTCGCCTTCAAGGGTATTGTTTCTGTCGGTGCTGTGTCGATGCCAGCTGAGCTGCGCTCGCTCCCTGGTGCTGCGCCTGTTTCAAATAGCCAACTCTTGACGCCCTCTATCGCTTACAGCCATACCACCCTGGACACGCCCTCTAGTGTGAGTTAGAGTTGTTGCACTGCAGGAAGTGTGAGGTGGCAGAAGGAAGAGAGAGGCTCTTCCATTTTGGCAGTTTTGTTTTTTATTTTTAGGTTTTGCATTACAAAGTTTACTTTAATTGTTTTTTCAGTTAAAGATTATTTTTAACTAACCCCAAACAGTAACACTGTTTTGGGGTTAGAAAACAACAAAATGGACACTACGGAGAAAGAGAATGGACAGGACACAAATGGAAAAAGGAACAGAGAACAAGGAAATGCTACAAACATGCTTGAAAGGACACGAAATGAAGATGCCGGAGAAAACAGCAATGAGACATGGGCAACAGTTGTCTCAAAGAAAAAAGAAGGAAAAGGAGGTGGTCAAGAAAAGAAAGAGGATCTACAATCAATTGCAAGTATTGAAAGTGTAAAGAATACTGAAGGACAAAGGAATGCTTTAAGTCAAAAACAACAAATGCTGAACAAACTAAAGAAGCAAGCAAGATATCAAAGAGAATATAAGAAGGAAGCCACACTGACAATGATGATAAAGGATGTTGAAAATTCAACTATAAACAACATAATCAAAGCAGTTGAAGACAAAGTCGGGATTGGCAAACTACTTGGACTGAGAAGGAAAAACAACAACGAATTTGAACTGACAATGGAAAGGGAAAAAGAATGCGAGATATTGATTAACGGACTGATGATTAATGGAGAAGAATGTGAAGTGAAAAAGCTGTGTGCAACAGAAAAAATGGTATCTTTCCTGAACTATCCCAGTTATATACAGGATGAGGAGATACAACAGAAACTGAGTAATTGGGGAGTAACTCCTATACTGCCAATAAGAAGGAAATATCATCCGGGAACAATGGTTGCAGACGGAACACGATTTGTGAAGGTAAAATTTCCCAAAGAAGTTAAATCTTTACCATACAATGTTGGCTTTATGACAGAAGAAGGGATGCAGTATTTCAGAGTGATTCACGATAATCAATTGAAAATGTGCAGACTTTGCTCAAGTACAGAGCATGAAAAGAAAGACTGCCCAAATTTCACGTGCAGGAGATGTCTTCAGCAGGGGCATTATGTGCGGGACTGCGAAGTTCCGCAGTGCCAGGGCTGCGAGAGGGCATCAACAAGATGTAACTGCAACAAAGAGGAGGAAGTTGAAAGGATGGAAATACAAGCGTCACTTGAAAATACTGCAACAGAAAGGAAGGAGGACAAAACAGGAGAAGAAAACAACACAGAAGAGGACAGAAATGAGCAAGAGGATAAAGAAATGGAACTGGGAGAAGGAGCAAACAAGGAAGAAGAACCAAATAGTAGACAATTTGCTGAGGAACAAGATGATGAGGACACTATAGAACTGAACAATGAAGAGAGACAGGAGAAAACAAGGACTGAGGACAATGAAATAAGAGCAATAAATGAGGTAAGAGCAATGGATTTTGAAAGGGGGAATTATGGACTGGAAAAATAAGAAAAAGGAAAAAAGATAAAAGATTTAAAATCAAGATCTAAAAGTGGCTTAAACATTGAAATGGTTCTACAACGGCAGAAAATAAAAAGAGAAGAGAATAAAGAAAGAATGGAAAGGAAGAAATTTGAAAAAGGAGATACAAGAAACATTTGTTTAAGTGACAGTGACTCAGAATGAATGGTGGTTATTGGTTTATCCAATAATTATACTAATGAGTAATGTATGTGTGGTATCATTGAATGTAAGAGGATTGTCCAAATGTGAAAAGTTTAAAAGATTAACGTATTTGACAAAAAAGTGTGATACATTATGTTTACAAGAGACAAAGTGGGAAAATGAGATTAAAAATGAAATGAGAAAATTATGGAATGGTGAAATATTTAGTAATGGAAATACAGAAAAGAATAGAGGAGTACCAACTTTAATAAAAAGAGGGATTTTTGAGAAAGTAGAATTAGACTATAAAGACACAAATGGAAGAATAATAATTGTAAAAGTTCTGTATGGTGGGAAAAGTTTTAGAGTATGCAACATACATGCACCAAATGAGGAAAAGGACAAATATAACTTTTATAAGGAAATAGATAAGCTAATAGAAAAGAATGAAAACATTTATTTTAGGAGATTTTAATATTGCCATGCAAAGAATAGATATAGATGACTCAATGAATTTTAGAACAGACAGAGGGAGGAATGAACTGCAAAATTTAATGAGAAAATGTGATTTGGTAGACGTATGGAGAGAGCGGAATGGTATGACAAGAGAATATTCAAGAAGAGAAATTGCAAATAAGATTTTAAAGCAAAGTAGAATTGACTTGTTTTTATGTAAGAAAAAAGAAGTACAATATGTTAACACAATTTTATATAAAACCTATAGTGAAAGTGATCATGATTTTTTATGGATAACAATGAATTTTAATGAGATTGAAAAAGGACCAGGGGCCTCATGTATCAACGCTGCGTACGCACAAAAACTTTGCGTACGCCAGGTTTCACGCTCAGAATCGCTCACGTTTGGATTTACTAACAATGAACTGAACGTGGGAATGTGCGCAGGTTCACGGCAGCTTTCTGGCAAGCGTACGCACATTTTTTGTGCGTGTCTGTTTTATTTCCATTGGCGACTCCTAGAGGCAGTTGTGTTAAATTCTTCTCTACAAAGTGTCTGAGCCTTGCAATGGCAGCTGTATGAGACGGGTTCATATAGTAGGTATGTAAGATTTCCATACCATACATTTGACCAGCTAAACATTAAAGCACAATTTGCAGCGGTTGCCTGTTTTCCCAATGTAATCTGAGCAATCTACCGCACGCACATTGCTATAAAGACACTATCTGAAGATGAATTTGCAAGCGTGAATCAGAAACATTTCCATTCAATAAATGTGCAAATAAAATATGATGCACAAACTTATTGATGATTCCTACTTGTCTTTCTCGTGATAAATAGTTGGCAAAATCTGATATGTAGCGGCGAAAAAAGAAGAAAGATTTCATCAGACGCTGGATTCGAGCCAAGTTTATGCTCGAACGTGTCAGTACATGATCACAAGCTTCTTATGAGGTGCGCCACTGAGACTGCTAAGGATACTGCAACATTTTACAGATATAAACCACACTATTTCTTTTTTAAATGCACTCAGTGCGATGTTCAGACCCATCTGTGTTAACCGTATCAGCTAAACTCTCCCACTCTATTTTTTCTTTTGTTGTTAATTCCGGAGAACAAACTTGCAAATAGCACCGCTTTTCTCCGGTCTACCTCCGAAAGCAGCACCTCCATTTCACATTCTGTTCAAAGTTTCTCTTTTTGCTTGATTTTGCCGTTGCTTTTTCGTTGGGTTTTGCCATTAGCATAGTCATTAGCATATTCATACGGGGGAGGAGGCAGGGAGGGGTTTTGTGCTCGTGCATGTTGCGCTCAGTTTCACGTTCATTCAATGTACAAAAGAATATGCGTGAGATTCGGCGTACGCAGTGTTTCATACATCTGAATTTTTTTCTGCGTACGCACATTTACAGCTTTGTGCGTACGCAATGTTTTAGTAAGATTTCCACGCAAGTCTTCGTACATGAGGCCCCAGGAGTGTGGATACTCAACACTGAGCTGTTAAAAATAGAAAGTTATAAAATGGATATAGAAAATATAATAATTAATAGTGTGAATGATGAAATGTTTGAAACAGAAACAGGTTTATGGTGGGATAATCTGAAAAATAGAATAAAAGAATACTCAATAAATATATCAGAAAAAATACAAAAGGCCAAAAAATTCAAAGAAAATAAAATTAGAAAAGAATGGAATGAAGAAATGAGTAAAGTAAATGGGATAAATGTTGACAAAATAATTGAATTACAGGAAAAGCTGAAGAAAATTGAAGAAGAAAAGTGTAAAGGAGTAATTATTAGAAGCAGAGCTAAAGACATTGTAGAAGGAGAAAGAAGTACAAAATACTTTTATGAATTAGAAAAAACAAGACAGAGAGCAGCTATAATAAAATGTATAAAAACACAAGATGGGAAAACTGTAGAAGACAAAGACGGAATTTTAAATGAAACTAGACGATTTTATAAGGAATTATTTACAGAAAATGGAGTAAATTTAAATGATGAACATTTTTTATTAGAAAAAATAACAGCAAAATTAAATAAAGAAGACAAGGAAATGTGTGAGAGTGAGATAACAGATTTAGAAATAGAAACAGCTATTGATCAGTCGAGAAATGGGAAAAGTCCAGGAATAGATGGACTACCAGTTGAGTTTTATAAAGTTTTTAAAAATGTTTTAATTCCTATTTTAAATGAAATATACAGTGATATTTATGAAAAAGGGGAGTTAACTAATAGTATGAAGAAAGGAATGGTGAAAATGATTTATAAAAGAAATGGAGACAAAGGAGACTTAAAAAATTATCGACCCTTAAGCATGCTGAACACAGACTATAAAATTTTAGCAAAGGTTTTAGCTAATAGATTGAAAGTAGTTGTACCCAACATAATCAAAACAAATCAAGCATATGCAGTTTTAAAAAGAGACATAACTGATGTCATAAACAATATAAGAGATATTATATGGTATATGAGAGAGGAAAAAGAAACAGGATATATAATTAGTGTCGATTTAGAAAAAGCTTTTGATAGAGTGGAACACAAATATATGATGGATGTAATGGAGAGATTTGGTTTTGGAGAAAGATACTTACAATGGATAAAATGTTTATATGCAGATATAACAAGCTGTATAAAAGTAAATGGTTTTTTAACTAAAGATTTTAAAATAACAAGATCAATAAGACAAGGATGTCCAATGTCGGCACTATTATACACACTTGTATCTGAAACATTGGGATTAGCCATTGATAATGAAACGCAAATACGAGGATTATGTATAAAAGGAACAGACTTAGAACACAAAATATTTCAGTATGCTGATGATACTACTTTAATAGTAAAAGATATTAAAAGTATTGAAAAAGCAGAGGAAATTTTAAACAGATATTGTAATGGAACAGGAGCAAAAATTAATAAGGAAAAAACTAAATACATGAGAATGGGAAAAATAAATGTTTTACCAGAAAAAATAAAATTTAAAGAGGAGACAGTCGATATGAAAATTTTAGGTATAAGGGTTGGTGAAAATGAAAATGAAACAAGGAATTTAATGTGGGAGGAAGTTTTAAAGGGAATGGAGAAAAGATTATATTTTTGGAAATTAAGAGGTTTGTTTTTAAAGGGGAAAGTTTTAGTTTTAAATTCCTTATTTTTATCAAAAATGTGGTATGTTTTAGGTACAGTGAGTTTGCCAATGAGTGTGTATAAAAAGATAAAAGCTATTGTTTTAGATTTCTTATGGGATGGAAAACCTTCCAAAATAGCTTATGACACCATAATTGGTAAAGTTGAAGAAGGAGGCTTAGGTTTAATTGATCCACTAATCAGAATGAAGAGCATAAGAATTAAAACTGTAAATAAATATTGGAAAGAAGAAAAACATGTTTGGAAAGATGTGATGAGATATTTTTTAAATAAATGTGGGGAAATACAAGAATATATATTATGGATGAAGCCCAAAGAGAATATGATGAATAAAGTTCCAGAATTCTATAAAGAGGTTATTAAAGCATGGGGAGATTTTAGAAAGCATATTGATTGTTCATTTAGTAAAGAAGAGATTTTAAAGCAACCGCTGTTTTTAAATGAATATATTAAAGAAGGGAATAATACTATTTTTTATAAGAAATGGTTTAATGCAGGAATAAAGCAAATTAAAGATATTTTATATGAAGTGATACCTGGTTATGTACAGGCGCAAGTAATAAAAGATGCAATAATAGAAAACTATGAAAACGAATCTAAAAGAGTTATTGAAAATCAGTTTAACAACTTGAAAAAAAATATACCAAAAGAATGGAAAGAAATTATAGAAAATAAATTGGAAATGCACAGAGATGAAGGAAGGGTGATAAACTTTAAAGAAAATCAATATGCTTTTAAAGATGGTATACTGAAAATGTTTTATTCTTGTTTACGTAAAGATGTTTTTGTTACACCCAAAGCAGAAGAGTACTGGAAAAGGTTATATCCCAATATTGAAAAGAAGGAAATATGGCAAAATGTAAGAGCTTGGTGGAAAAGTCCCGTTTTAGAAAATTTTGATTACATTTTAAGACAAAACTGTTTATTAAGTGAAATGAGATTGTGTAAAATAGGTTTGGCAAATGATGCAAGATGTAAAGTTTGTAATGAAGAAGATGAAGGTATATTACATTTGTTTTTTAAATGCAAAGAGTTAAAATGTTTTATTGGAAAAATTAAAGAAATGCTAAATGAAATGGGGATTGAAAATGAAGTTGTTGATGAGGAATGGGAAACATTATTTTTATTTGGTTGTAAAACAGAAGGTAAAAACACAAGGTTCATAAATTTCATTTTAACAGTTGCAAGAAATGTGATATGGAATAGAAGGAATATTGTTAAACAAAAGAATGGCAAATTGTCTGTGTGTAAATTGTTTCAAAGAAAAATGTCTGAACTGCTTAATACTCTTTTTTATTATTGTAACATGAATGACAAGATTGATGTATTTGAAAAAGACTTTTTAAGCGGGAATACATATGTTCAAATGACTTTATATAATGTAAATGTATTATTACCTGAATGTAACTGTTTTTAATTTTTGATATAAAATAAAGAAAAAAAAAAAAAAAAAAAAAAAAGAAATGCCCGATCTCATCTGAACTCGGAAGTAAAGCAGGGTCGGGCCTGGTTAGTACTTGGATGGGAGACCGCCTGGGAATACCAGGTGCTGTAAGCTTTTCGAAGTGCTTCATTTGGCAGCTGATTTAAATAGCCAACGCTTGACATCCTCTTTCGCTTACGGCCATACCACCCTGGAAATGCCCGATCTCATCTGAACTCGGAAGTAAAGCAGGGTCGGGCCTGGTTAGTACTTGGATGGGAGACCGCCTGGGAATACCAGGTGCTGTAAGCTTTTCGAAGTGCTTCATTTGGCAGCTGATTGAAATAGCCAACGCTTGACATCCTCTTTCGCTTACGGCCATACCACCCTGGAAATGCCCGATCTCATCTGAACTCGGAAGTAAAGCAGGGTCGGGCCTGGTTAGTACTTGGATGGGAGACCGCCTGGGAATACCAGGTGCTGTAAGCTTTTCGAAGTGCTTCATTTGGCAGCTGATTGAAATAGCCAACGCTTGACATCCTCTTTCGCTTACGCCCATACCACCCTGGAAATGCCCGATCTCATCTGAACTCGGAAGTAAAGCAGGGTCGGGCCTGGTTAGTACTTGGATGGGAGACCGCCTGGGAATACCAGGTAAATAAAAAAAAAAAAAAAAAAAAAAAAAAAAAAGAAATGCCCGATCTCATCTGAACTCGGAAGTAAAGCAGGGTCGGGCCTGGTTAGTACTTGGATGGGAGGCCGCCTGGGAATACCAGGTGCTGTAAGCTTTTCGAAGTGCTTCATTTGGCAGCTGATTGAAATAGCCAACGCTTGACATCCTCTTTCGCTTACGGCCATACCACCCTGGAAATGCCCGATCTCATCTGAACTCGGAAGTAAAGCAGGGTCGGGCCTGGTTAGTACTTGGATGGGAGACCGCCTGGGAATACCAGGTGCTGTAAGCTTTTCGAAGTGCTTCATTTGGCAGCTGATTGAAATAGCCAACGCTTGACATCCTCTTTCGCTTACGGCCATACCACCCTGGAAATGCCCGATCTCATCTGAACTCGGAAGTAAAGCAGGGTCGGGCCTGGTTAGTACTTGGATGGGAGACCGCCTGGGAATACCAGGTGCTGTAAGCTTTTCGAAGTGCTTCATTTGGCAGCTGATTTAAATAGCCAACGCTTGACATCCTCTTTCGCTTACGGCCATACCACCCTGGAAATGCCCGATCTCATCTGAACTCGGAAGTAAAGCAGGGTCGGGCCTGGTTAGTACTTGGATGGGAGACCGCCTGGGAATACCAGGTGCTGTAAGCTTTTCGAAGTGCTTCATTTGGCAGCTGATTTAAATAGCCAACGCTTGACATCCTCTTTCGCTTACGGCCATACCACCCTGGAAATGCCCGATCTCATCTGAACTCGGAAGTAAAGCAGGGTCGGGCCTGGTTAGTACTTGGATGGGAGACCGCCTGGGAATACCAGGTGCTGTAAGCTTTTCGAAGTGCTTCATTTGGCAGCTGATTGAAATAGCCAACGCTTGACATCCTCTTTCGCTTACGGCCATACCACCCTGGAAATGCCCGATCTCATCTGAACTCGGAAGTAAAGCAGGGTCGGGCCTGGTTAGTACTTGGATGGGAGACCGCCTGGGAATACCAGGTGCTGTAAGCTTTTCGAAGTGCTTCATTTGGCAGCTGATTTAAATAGCCAACGCTTGACATCCTCTTTCGCTTACGGCCATACCACCCTGGAAATGCCCGATCTCATCTGAACTCGGAAGTAAAGCAGGGTCGGGCCTGGTTAGTACTTGGATGGGAGACCGCCTGGGAATACCAGGTGCTGTAAGCTTTTCGAAGTGCTTCATTTGGCAGCTGATTTAAATAGCCAACGCTTGACATCCTCTTTCGCTTACGGCCATACCACCCTGGAAATGCCCGATCTCATCTGAACTCGGAAGTAAAGCAGGGTCGGGCCTGGTTAGTACTTGGATGGGAGACCGCCTGGGAATACCAGGTGCTGTAAGCTTTTCGAAGTGCTTCATTTGGCAGCTGATTGAAATAGCCAACGCTTGACATCCTCTTTCGCTTACGGCCATACCACCCTGGAAATGCCCGATCTCATCTGAACTCGGAAGTAAAGCAGGGTCGGGCCTGGTTAGTACTTGGATGGGAGACCGCCTGGGAATACCAGGTGCTGTAAGCTTTTCGAAGTGCTTCATTTGGCAGCTGATTGAAATAGCCAACGCTTGACATCCTCTTTCGCTTACGGCCATACCACCCTGGAAATACCCGATCTCATCTGAACTCGGAAGTAAAGCAGGGTCGGGCCTGGTTAGTACTTGGATGGGAGACCGCCTGGGAATACCAGGTGCTGTAAGCTTTTCGAAGTGCTTCATTTGGCAGCTGATTTAAATAGCCAACGCTTGACATCCTCTTTCGCTTACGGCCATACCACCCTGGAAATGCCCGATCTCATCTGAACTCGGAAGTAAAGCAGGGTCGGGCCTGGTTAGTACTTGGATGGGAGACCGCCTGGGAATACCAGGTGCTGTAAGCTTTTCGAAGTGCTTCATTTGGCAGCTGATTGAAATAGCCAACGCTTGACATCCTCTTTCGCTTACGGCCATACCACCCTGGAAATGCCCGATCTCATCTGAACTCGGAAGTAAAGCAGGGTCGGGCCTGGTTAGTACTTGGATGGGAGACCGCCTGGAAATACCAGGTGCTGTAAGCTTTTCGAAGTGCTTCATTTGGCAGCTGATTGAAATAGCCAACGCTTGACATCCTCTTTCGCTTACGGCCATACCACCCTGGAAATGCCCGATCTCATCTGAACTCGGAAGTAAAGCAGGGTCGGGCCTGGTTAGTACTTGGATGGGAGACCGCCTGGGAATACCAGGTGCTGTAAGCTTTTCGAAGTGCTTCATTTGGCAGCTGATTGAAATAGCCAACGCTTGACATCTTCTTTCGCTTACGGCCATACCACCCTGGAAATGCCCGATCTCATCTGAACTCGGAAGTAAAGCAGGGTCGGGCCTGGTTAGTACTTGGATGGGAGACCGCCTGGGAATACCAGGTGCTGTAAGCTTTTTGAAGTGCTTCATTTGGCAGCTGATTTAAATAGCCAACGCTTGACATCCTCTTTCGCTTACGGCCATACCACCCTGGAAATCCTCGAACTTGGTACATTCCAGGAAGTGTTTGGCTGCAGTTGGGAGAGAAAGGCTCTCCCTACTCTTTGTTTATTTTCTTTTTGATTTGTAAAGTATTAGAGTTAATTTGTTTTTTTTGTTTTTGTGAAGTTTATTTTCCTCCCAACAGCATTAGCTGTTCGGGAGGAACTTATTTTTTTCATTTGGAACTCTTTTTTTGGAGTAAGCAATGGCGGACGGATGCACGGCAACAAACACGGACATGGCAGGAGAAACTCGACTGGTGAAAGATAATGGACTGGCAGGAGGAACGCGAAAGGCTATCGACATTGGATTAGGAGGAGAAACAAGCACGGCAAACGACAACGGACTGGCAGGAGGAACAAGTAAGGCTAACGAAAATGGACTGGATAAACGACCACGAAATGGAAACAAAACTGAAAAAAGTAAGTTTGCGGAGAGAAAATACTTGAAGGAGGCTACGGTGATTATAAATGTGGAAAACGTACTTGAGGTAAAGGCAGAAGATGTTATTAAAGCGATAATGGAAAAATGTGGACAAGGGAAAATGTTGGCGCTCAGACCCAGACAAGGCAAAGAATATGAACTGACCATGGAAAAAGAAGAGGAGTGTGAAAAACTTTTAGAAGGACTAACAATTAATGGAGTGAACTGTGAAGTTAAAAGTTTGCACAACCGAGATTATGTAGTTTCCTTCTTGCACCTGCCTGTCTACCTGGAAAATAGTATAATTGTAGAAAAATTGGAAGGATGGGGTGTTGAGCCACTAACAAAAATTAAAAGAAGATGCTACCCGGGCACTGACATCGAAGATGGGACGAGGTTCCTGAAAGTAAGGTTCCCGAAGGAGGTGGCATCACTGCCCTATAGCACGAGGCTAGAAACAGCCGAAGGACCACAGCATTTCCGGGTGATGCACAGTCGGCAAGTGAAAACTTGTAGGCAGTGCATGAGCCCGGACCATCTGCTGAAAGACTGTCCTAATTTCAAGTGCTACAGATGCGGAGAATGGGGGCATTTTGCACGATCGTGCACCACTGTCAGATGCTCGGAGTGTGCAGAATTCTTAGATAAATGTGAATGTTGGATGGAAGGGAAGGAAGGAGAAAAAGAAAAACAGGTGGACAGACAGGTGCAAGAAGGAAATAAGGAGGAAGATGCAAAACTTGAAGGAGATCAGGAGGAAGAAGCAACACAGCAAAGAGAAATAGAACAACTAAAGAATAACACTGGAGAAGTTGTGGATTTTAATGAAGATGGAGAAACGAAGGAGGGAGGAAATCAAATGATGGAAATTGAGTTTTCAGACATGGAGGAAAATGGACAAGAAAAAATTGAGCAAAACAAAGACATGGATTATGAAGAAGATGCAAAGGTGGACAATATGGACAAATGTATGAAAGTGAATTTAAGAAGAAGAACACTAAAGGTAAAACCAAATTTGGACAATGTTAGAAAAAAGGCCAAAGCTAATATGTTCAATGTGTTAAGGAGTTTAGAAGGAGGGGAAGATGAGTAATGTATTTTAAATATTTATTTTTATTTTTATCTTTTCTTTTAATGGTTTTTAATTGTGTTAGTTTTAATACAAGAGGTCTTTTAAATGTTGGAAAATTTGACAAGGTAAAGGAACTATGCAAAAAACAAAACTTAATTTGTTTACAAGAGACTAATTGGAATGATGGTGTGATGGAAGATTTTAAAAGAAGATGGAGGGGGCAAATATTTTATAATAATGGTGATGGAAGGATGGGAAGAGGGGTCGCTATTTTAGTCAAAGAAGATATAAAGAATGATGTGGAAGAACTATACAATGATAAAGAGGGGAAATGCCTTGCTATTAGAATGAGAGAAAATAATATGACATTATGTAACATTCATGCTCCAGTAGCAGAAAAAGAAAAGAAGGACTTTTTTAACAGAATAAATGATCTTATGATTTTATGGGGCGAAACTATTTTAATAGGAGATTTTAACACGGTTTTTAATAGAATTGATTTAGCGGATGGCATGGTTTTTAGGAATGACACTGGGAGAAAAGAGTTGCAGAAACTAATGGCAGAGCACAAAGTAGTGGACATATGGAGAGTAAGGAATGAAGGAAAAAGAGAATATTCAAGAAGACAGTTAGTAGATGGTAACTTAAAGCAAAGTAGGATTGATTTTATTTTATGCAAGGAAAAACTGGGTGATTTTATACAGAGTGTTTATTTTAAAGAAACAACGCTAAGCGACCACAAGTTTTTATTAATGAAGATTGATTTTAATGAAACTAAAAGAGGAAAAGGGATATGGATTTTAAATACAGAAATTTTAAAAGGAGAACCTTATAGAAAGGCAATAGTGGACTTAATAAATACTGAAATACAAAATGAGATGTATCATGAAGATAAAAGAATATGGTGGGATAACACAAAATATGAAATTAAAAAGTATACGATTAAAATGAGTAAATCAATACAAAAAGCAAAAGCACATAAAGAAGTAGAGGTTAGAAAGGAATTAAATGACAGTTTAAATCAAGAAAAGGTAGATATAGAGAGAATACTGTTTCTGGAGGAGGAATTACGAAACATAGAAGAAAGAAAATGTAGAGGTGCGATGATCAGAAGCAGAGCCAAATATATTGTGGATGGAGAGAAATGTACAAAATTCTTTTTCAATTTAGAGAAAAGTAAGGGTAACGGAGAAATTATAAGAGAATTAAAAAAAGAAAATGGAGAAAAAATAAAAGAAACACAGGATATTTTAAAGGAAGTTAGAGATTTTTATGAAAGCCTTTTTAAAAAAGGTGAAATAAATGAAAAAGAAGAAAAAAATTTATTGGATCAAATTGAGGGAAAGGTAACAGAGGATGATAAAAAGATGTGTGATGAGGAAATACAAATAGAAGAAATAAAGGAATCTATTATGCAATTAAGTAATGGGAAAAGTCCAGGATTAGATGGATTAGTATCTGAGTTTTACAAAGTTTTTAAGGATGTTTTAGCACCAATTTTAAAGGAAATTTTTGATGAAGTTTTTAAAAAACAAGAAACAACGCATTTAATGAGAGTTGGTTTAGTGAAACTGATATATAAGAAAAAAGGTGAGAAAAATGATTTGAGGAATTTTAGACCCCTAACAATGCTAAACACAGATTTTAAGATTTTAGCCAAGGTATTAGCAAATAGACTTAAAAAGGTCTTACCCGATATTATCAAAACTAGTCAGGCATATGGCGTAAAAGGGAAAGATATCACAGACATAATTAGCAGTATAAGAGATGTAATACAATACATGAAAGAAAAGAGAAAAAATGGATATGTAATAAGTGTAGATTTCGAGAAAGCATTTGACAGAGTTGAACACAATTTTCTATTTGAGGTTTTAAATAAGGTTGGTTTTGGGAATAATTTTTTAAGATGGATCAAGTGTTTATACAACGGAGCTATTAGTCGTATTAAAGTTAACGGTTTTATTACAGACTGTTTTAATGTAACACGATCCATAAAACAGGGATGTCCACTCTCTGCACAGCTGTACAGTCTAGTGACTGAAGCTCTAGGATCAGCTATAATAAGAGATAAAGAAATACATGGAATTAAAATTGTAGAAACAGAAGAAGAACAGAAAATTTATCAATATGCAGACGATACTACACTGATTTTAAAAGATATACAAAGTGTGATAAATGCAATGAAAATCATTGAAAGATATTGTAATGGATCAGGTGCTAAAGTAAACATGGAAAAAACTGTAGTCATGAGATTAGGCAATGCATGTATTCTACCGGATGTTTTTAAATTTAAAGACCAGAAAGAAATAAAGATTTTAGGGATAACCTTTGGAGAAAATGGGAAAAGAGATAAGGAGATAATGTGGGATGAAATTATCGGAGGAATGGAAAGGAGATTAGAATGGTGGAAACAAAGAAGAGTCAATCTGAAAGGTAAAGTTTTAATCATAAATACGTTGATGTTGTCAAAAATGTGGTATGTGTTAGGAGTTACCCCTATGGATCACTGGCATGAGCAGAGAATAAAACAATGTTTATTGAGTTTTATCTGGGAAGGAAAACCACCAAGAATTGCATATAATGTATTAATTGGAGCAACCGATGATGGGGGGTTAGGTTTGTTAGACCCAGAGACAAGAAAGAAAAGCATGAGAGTCAAAGTAATAAAAAAGTATTTAAATAAAGAATTTAAAGCCGAATGGAAACATGTAATGAGGTTTTATCTTAACAAATGTGGGGGTTTTAATATGAATGATGATATTTTATGGATGAAACTGAAACAAAGCATGATAACTGGGATTCCTGAATTTTATAGAGAAGTTTTACAGGCATGGAGTGAGTTTTTAAATCACGTTGATTTTAAACCTGAAGGGAGGAACATGTTATTAAATCAACCTTTGTTTTTAAATGGTAATATTTTAACACAAGAGAAAGAAGTATATTTTAAATATTGGTTGGAAGCAGGTGTATGTCAGGTTAAGGATGTTTTATATGAGATTAAAGAAGGGTTTTTACCAAGCCAAGTAATTGTGGATGCCATGGATGGGATTGGGAAAGATATCAAAAGAGAAACTCTGGTAAAACAATTTGAAATAGTGAAAAGTGCATTACCTAAAGAATGGATAGTAAAAATTGAACAAAATAATGAAAGCAATGATAATGTAAAAGTGTTTTTAAAGGAAAAGGAGAAGGATTTTCAAGAATGTGTTCTTAAAAATTTCTACATTTGTTTCAGAAACAAAGTGCATAAAAGACCAGTTTCAGAACAATTTTGGAAAAAAATCTTTGTGGAAATAGATGAAGAGGGAATCTGGAAGAATTTAAAATGGAAATATTTAGATGCAAAAATTGAAATGTTGGATTATTTTATCAGACATAATGTTATTTTCACTGAAACAAAACTGGCACAAATCGGAAGCAGTGAGAATGCATTATGCAAAATATGTGGACTGGAAAATGAAGGTATTATGCATTTGTTTTTAAAATGTGTTGAATTAAATACATTTATGGCAAAGTTAAAAGAAATGATGAAACAAATGATGCCAAGTGAAACAGAGCAGATTGAGGAGGACACAGAATGGTATAAAATATTTTTATTTGGTTTTAATGGAAGTAAGACAAGAATTGCAAATTTGTTTTTATCAGTTGCAAGAACTGTAATTTGGGAAAGGAGAAACATTGTTAAAAATAAAAATGCTAAAATAGAGTTATGGAAAATGTATAAAAAAAAACTGGAAAACTATATTAAAACTGTGGAACAATATTTTAGAATGGAAGAAAAAGAGACTGAATTTTACAAAACGTTTATGTTGAATACTCCTTATATTATGTACACACTAGATGGTTTGAAAATAGATTTGCCAGAATGATTATGCTTGTTGTTTTCCTGTTTTAATACCAACATAATGTCTTAAGAAATGTTTGTAAATGATATTTTAATATGCTTCTGAACTGATGTTTTAAATGTTTTTAAATGTATGTATTGTAAAAATTTAAATATTTTTCTAATAAAAAAAAAAAAAAAAAAAAAAGGAAATGCCCGATCTCATCTGAACTCGAAAGTAAAGCAGGGTCGGGCCTGGTTAGTACTTGGATGGGAGACCGCCTGGGAATACCAGGTGCTGTAAGCTTTTCGAAGTGCTTCATTTGGCAGCTGATTTAAATAGCCAACGCTTGACATCCTCTTTCACTTACGGCCATACCACCCTGGAAATGCCCGATCTCATCTGAACTCGGAAGTAAAGCAGGGTCGGGCCTGGTTAGTACTTGGATGGGAGACCGCCTGGGAATACCAGGTGCTGTAAGCTTTTCGAAGTGCTTCATTTGGCAGCTGATTTAAATAGCCAACGCTTGACATCCTCTTTCGCTTACGGCCATACCACCCTGGAAATGCCCGATCTCATCTGAACTCGGAAGTAAAGCAGGGTCGGGCCTGGTTAGTACTTGGATGGGAGACCGCCTGGGAATACCAGGTGCTGTAAGCTTTTCGAAGTGCTTCATTTGGCAGCTGATTGAAATAGCCAACGCTTGACATCCTCTTTCGCTTACGGCCATACCACCCTGGAAATGCCCGATCTCATCTGAACTCGGAAGTAAAGCAGGGTCGGGCCTGGTTAGTACTTGGATGGGAGACCGCCTGGGAATACCAGGTGCTGTAAGCTTTTCGAAGTGCTTCATTTGGCAGCTGATTGAAATAGCCAACGCTTGACATCCTCTTTCGCTTACGGCCATACCACCCTGGAAATGCCCGATCTCATCTGAACTCGGAAGTAAAGCAGGGTCGGGCCTGGTTAGTACTTGGATGGGAGACCGCCTGGGAATACCAGGTGCTGTAAGCTTTTCGAAGTGCTTCATTTGGCAGCTGATTTAAATAGCCAACGCTTGACATCCTCTTTCGCTTACGGCCATACCACCCTGGAAATGCCCGATCTCATCTGAACTCGGAAGTAAAGCAGGGTCGGGCCTGGTTAGTACTTGGATGGGAGACCGCCTGGGAATACCAGGTGCTGTAAGCTTTTCGAAGTGCTTCATTTGGCAGCTGATTTAAATAGCCAACGCTTGACATCCTCTTTCGCTTACGGCCATACCACCCTGGAAATGCCCGATCTCATCTGAACTCGGAAGTAAAGCAGGGTCGGACCTGGTTAGTACTTGGATGGGAGACCGCCTGGGAATACCAGGTGCTGTAAGCTTTTCGAAGTGCTTCATTTGGCAGCTGATTGAAATAGCCAACGCTTGACATCCTCTTTCGCTTACGGCCATACCACCCTGGAAATGCCCGATCTCATCTGAACTCGGAAGTAAAGCAGGGTCGGGCCTGGTTAGTACTTGGATGGGAGACCGCCTGGGAATACCAGGTGCTGTAAGCTTTTCGAAGTGCTTCATTTGGCAGCTGATTGAAATAGCCAACGCTTGACATCCTCTTTCGCTTACGGCCATACCACCCTGGAAATGCCCGATCTCATCTGAACTCGGAAGTAAAGCAGGGTCGGGCCTGGTTAGTACTTGGATGGGAGACCGCCTGGGAATACCAGGTGCTGTAAGCTTTTCGAAGTGCTTCATTTGGCAGCTGATTTAAATAGCCAACGCTTGACATCCTCTTTCGCTTACGGCCATACCACCCTGGAAATGCCCGATCTCATCTGAACTCGGAAGTAAAGCAGGGTCGGGCCTGGTTAGTACTTGGATGGGAGACCGCCTGGGAATACCAGGTGCTGTAAGCTTTTCGAAGTGCTTCATTTGGCAGCTGATTGAAATAGCCAACGCTTGACATCCTCTTTCGCTTACGGCCATACCACCCTGGAAATGCCCGATCTCATCTGAACTCGGAAGTAAAGGAGGGTCGGGCCTGGTTAGTACTTGGATGGGAGACCGCCTGGGAATACCAGGTGCTGTAAGCTTTTCGAAGTGCTTCATTTGGCAGCTGATTTAAATAGCCAACGCTTGACATCCTCTTTCGCTTACGGCCATACCACCCTGGAAATGCCCGATCTCATCTGAACTCGGAAGTAAAGCAGGGTCGGGCCTGGTTAGTACTTGGATGGGAGACCGCCTGGGAATACCAGGTGCTGTAAGCTTTTCGAAGTGCTTCATTTGGCAGCTGATTTAAATAGCCAACGCTTGACATCCTCTTTCGCTTACGGCCATACCACCCTGGAAATGCCCGATCTCATCTGAACTCGGAAGTAAAGCAGGGTCGGGCCTGGTTAGTACTTGGATGGGAGACCGCCTGGGAATACCAGGTGCTGTAAGCTTTTCGAAGTGCTTCATTTGGCAGCTGATTGAAATAGCCAACGCTTGACATCCTCTTTCGCTTACGGCCATACCACCCTGGAAATGCCCGATCTCATCTGAACTCGGAAGTAAAGCAGGGTCGGGCCTGGTTAGTACTTGGATGGGAGACCGCCTGGGAATACCAGGTGCTGTAAGCTTTTCGAAGTGCTTCATTTGGCAGCTGATTGAAATAGCCAACGCTTGACATCCTCTTTCGCTTACGGCCATACCACCCTGGAAATGCCCGATCTCATCTGAACTCGGAAGTAAAGCAGGGTCGGGCCTGGTTAGTACTTGGATGGGAGACCGCCTGGGAATACCAGGTGCTGTAAGCTTTTCGAAGTGCTTCATTTGGCAGCTGATTGAAATAGCCAACGCTTGACATCCTCTTTCGCTTACGGCCATACCACCCTGGAAATGCCCGATCTCATCTGAACTCGGAAGTAAAGCAGGGTCGGGCCTGGTTAGTACTTGGATGGGAGACCGCCTGGGAATACCAGGTGCTGTAAGCTTTTCGAAGTGCTTCATTTGGCAGCTGATTGAAATAGCCAACGCTTGACATCCTCTTTCGCTTACGGCCATACCACCCTGGAAATGCCCGATCTCATCTGAACTCGGAAGTAAAGCAGGGTCGGGCCTGGTTAGTACTTGGATGGGAGACCGCCTGGGAATACCAGGTGCTGTAAGCTTTTCGAAGTGCTTCATTTGGCAGCTGATTTAAATAGCCAACGCTTGACATCCTCTTTCGCTTACGGCCATACCACCCTGGAAATGCCCGATCTCATCTGAACTCGGAAGTAAAGCAGGGTCGGGCCTGGTTAGTACTTGGATGGGAGACCGCCTGGGAATACCAGGTGCTGTAAGCTTTTCGAAGTGCTTCATTTGGCAGCTGATTGAAATAGCCAACGCTTGACATCCTCTTTCGCTTACGGCCATACCACCCTGGAAATGCCCGATCTCATCTGAACTCGGAAGTAAAGCAGGGTCGGGCCTGGTTAGTACTTGGATGGGAGACCGCCTGGGAATACCAGGTGCTGTAAGCTTTTCGAAGTGCTTCATTTGGCAGCTGATAGACTTCCCCGTGTCACAGCTTCGCTGCCATTATTTTTTCTCGCCTTCAAGGGCATTGTTTCTGTCGATACTGTGTCGATGCCAGCTGAGCTGCGTCCTTCCCTGGTGCTGCGCCTGTTTTAAATAGCTGTCTTAAGCTGTTGGTGTGCTATAAAAAAAAAAAAAAAAAAAAAAAAAGTCAGTTTCCACCGGGGGTCTCATTATTCACCTCGAAGGGCAGGGATTTTTCTTCCAGCAGTCTGGTGTCAGCGGCTGGCTACCAGGCTGGCCTTGGAGATCAGTCTGCCTTCTTTCACCTGCTTGGTTCTCACCTCGTGCACCACAATGTGCCAGCATATTCTGTGAAAGAGAGCTTAAAATCTGCTGTGTACCAAGCTTGGATTCCCACTGGCTCGTTGAGAAAAAAGAAGTTCTCTAGATCCACTTAGCCTTTCCATATACCCTAGGAACGCCTTGATCAATCCTAAAAACTTTCTATTCAGGGACCATAGAAAGCGTATTGACTCAATGTATCTCAATGTGGTATGGAAACAGCTCAAACCAGGACCGCAAAGCACTTCAAAGAGTTGTGCGATTAGCTGAGCGCCTCTCAATGTCTGCTCTCCCCTCCTAGCAGGACATCCATCTCAAACGCTGTAAAAATAGAACTATTAAAATCTGTAAGGACTTAAATCACCCTGGTAATTACCTATCCACTTTGCTTCCATCTGGTAAGCTTTTCCGTAGCTTGATGGCAAAAACTGAGAGACTTAGGAGGAGCTTCTTTCCCCAGGCCATCAGGCTTCTAAATTCTAACCCGGTGTTATACATAACTTGACATTACGTATATATCACTGAATTAGTCATATCTATAAGCTACCTCATATTGCTGCTATTCTTATGACTTTGTATAATTTTATCATTATTTTTTGCACATAATTTTCTTCTTATTAATTAATTTTTGTTAATCTATACTTGCACTGTCTCTGGAGCGGACATGACCTTCATTCACTGCTGGTCATACTTTATATTATTATTTATGTGACAAATAAAACTCTTGACTTGACTCGATTCTCGTCAGTTTGGATGAGACGTTTTGCAGTCGGCCAGTGGACTCACTTTCCAGTTTATAACCCTCAATCTCTTCCAAGAGCAGGTCTGAAGAAATGGGACGAAAGTCAAAAGTCAGCCTTGATGATATACCCCCACCAGCCCAACAGAAAAGTGCCATAACTATACTCAACTCAGGGCGGGAACATGGTCCGGGTAGGAGTACTTTTGTGAGACGTAGGCTTCCAGAGGTCTGGGGGGGCGTAGGATCTTTGGCCACCCCTTGCCTGGGGGCCGGGTCGGGGAAGTGGTGCCAGCTGAGCAGGAGACTACCTTCTCCTCCTCTTCCTCCTCCACCAGCTTGCTGAGATCTTTGAGCTGGGACTGGATGCACTCTGTAGTAAGCATGCAGCAAGGTTCGGCACACAGACGCTCGGCTTCTGGGCCAACTGGTTCCCAATCATCGTCTTCCGACCACGCTAACCGAGACACCACAGGAACCGCCCATTAATTGGATTGCAACCACGCAACAACTCCTGAGCAACAACTCCTGAGTCACTTTTCCATGCTTTGCTCTTCCCATGGCCTCTTTCCGGCCAGAGGCAGAGAGCTCTGTGTGCTGCTTCAGGTGTCTGTCTAGACGGGCCGGTGTTCTGCAACAGCTGGGCACCTGGCACAGCATCTTACGTGTGTCCTTATGGCCAGCGCTGAGCAAGAGCAAAAGCCTCTTCTCTTCCGAGTTTGTCACCTTGTCAACCGCTAACAGGTGCGACAAGAGCCGGCTGTAGACTGAAGCAGAGCGTACATTTAGCCATGACCATCCAAGATCAATGCTGCAGGGAAAGACTTACACACTGAGTGGAATGGTTTAAAAGGAGGCGGCAGAGGCATCCACTTCCGAGTCATGACGCTGGTGACACTTCTTAAAGGGGAAAACATCCACCCCTGAACCAGGGGTATAAACCGATACCTTCAAGATCCCCTTAGTCCAATGCATGGATAAGCTGTTACTACTTTAGGGGGATTTCCCCATTCAAAGGAACCATGTGTGTCCAAGGAACAACGCACCGTTTGGGCAGCTTTACTGCGCCAGCCGTCGGAGCTTTTAAACAGCCTTATTCTTTCTCTTTCCCACAATGAGATGGTATGAGCCCCATCGAACACGCACCATTTTGGCAGCTTTACTGTGCCAGCTGTGGGAGCTTTTGCACAGCTTTTTTTTCTTCTCTTTCCCACAAAGGGATGGTATGAGCCCTATCGAACACGCACCTTTTTGGGCAGCTTTACTGCACCAGCCGCTGAAGCTTGAGCACTGCTTTTCCTTTTTCAAAGGGTTTAGTAGAACCCCACAAAACACACACCTTTTTGGGCAGCTTTACTGCCATGGGAGCTTTTGCAAGGCTTTTCCCTTTTTCAAATAGAATCGTAGAACCTGATCGAACATGCACTTTTTCAGGACATTTAGTGGGCGTCATTGTGCCCACCAGTCATTAGACCAGTCATCTTCCAACTGGACCATGATAGCTCGCTAGAAAGACCAACAATCCCACAAACTGGCCTAGTCGTTCCAGATGCTTGCTAGAAAGACCCACCACTCTGCAAACTCACTGCACTAGCTCTCACTTGACCAAAGCTTGCCCGGGGACCCACACCCTTCCCAGGGAGTCAGGGTACACGTTAGGGGGGCTGGAACCATTGAGCTCAATATCCCACAAATCACACCCCTTCTGCCCAGGGACCCACACCCTTTCTGGGGCCATCGCCAGCCCCACAGGGTTCTCTTGATTGACACCTGTTCTCCAGCAGTGCCTGAGCACCCCACTTTTAAGCCCGGGAACATGGACTTAGAGAAAAAGCATGTGCTAGTTGTTCTGTTGGTGACCCACCTGGCTCTGGGGCACCACCCTCTCCACCACATTAATGTACTGTGGTTCAGACAGCTGGGGTGCACCAGCCTTTCCCAGTTCCACTACCTATGGCAGTACTCAAATTTCGAGGTGGCTGGGGTGCACCAACGATGCGTAGTTCTAGCAACAGATGATATAGGAGTTCTGTGTTAACCTTGCTCGGTTGGCAGGGTTCGAACGTGTTTGCTGGGGCAGCTAGTCTACGTACAGACCCCTTGGTTCTTTCCCAACCATGGCAGGATGCACGACCAAATGCTCGCCAGAAACGGATGCAACTGCTCGGGCAGATGGCTTGGCCATAGACCCCTGCTTCTTTCCCATTGAGCCAGGATGCTCAACCAAAGGCTCGCGGGAAACAGATACACCTGCTTGGGCAGATCAGCCTGGTTATAGCTCCCCTGGTTCTTTCCTATTTTGCCAGAATGCACAGCCAAAGGCTCGCAGTAAACATATTAAGGGTGTTTGCTTGCTGAAATTCGTATTAAAATCAGTTTTATTTATATTGTGCAGAGTATATTTGTAATGTTTTTATGCAAAGTATATATTTTTAAAAGGGGAAAAACAATAAATTGTTGTATGAATGCTGTAATGTTTAAATAATTTACCATTTAAAACGCGTAAAGGTCATAAGACCATCAGGAAGAACACAGCATCTCATTTCTCAAAGGACGCATTCTCTGCCCTCATGGTCTCCTGAGTTTGTTCTTCCAAGGACACCTGGCAAGACCGGTCTCCACAAGAGCGCAAGTCCATTCTCTGTGTTCTTTGAATTGAGAAACAGCCCGTGTTTAGGCATCCCTAATTTAAACAGTCTCTGGGTCAATGCCCAGGTAGGAGGTGACGTTCTTGCGACCTTGCGCAACGTTCACTGAAAGTTCTCTAAAGGTAATGAAAGTTCAGAACCTTTACAGAACATTAGGGATGTTCTTAAAATGTTCTCTTTTAGTCATATAATAACGCTTCCAATATGACTTGAGGATGACGTTCTGTTTTGGTCCTGCTATGGTCACATAATAACGTTACAAAGAGAACCTTTCTAACATTAACAGAACGTTTTCACATGGTCTTCCTTTAGTCATATAATAACGTTTCCAATATGACTTGAGGAGGATGTTCTGTTTTGGTCATTCCATGGTCACATAATAACATTACAAAGAGAACCTTTCTATTATTAACAGAACGTTTTTTGATGGTCCTCCTTTAGTCATATAATAACGTTTTGAATAGGACTTTAGGAGGATGTTCTGTTTTAGCCGTTCTATAACAACGCTATAATAACGTTACAAAGAGCACTCCCGTAACACTAATTCTAATGCTCGTGGTCTCAAAATTCAAAAGCAAACGCGTAAAACTTGTCTTCGATGTTCATCGTGCTCTGAATGAGCGTTATAACTGTAGTGTAGCGTGTAACTGCTTCATTCTGGAGGGTTAAAAAAAAAAACAGACTCGTCTCTGTGAGTCGATTCCTGTCTTCGAGTCAATTCCAGCACTAGGTCCATTGAGGAATCGAGGAATCAACTATTTTGGAGTCGACTCCCCAATCCCTAAGCAACGGCACTCAATCTGGCTGTCAACAAAGCTGCTCATACGGCTGCTTTCGCCAATTTCAGGTAAGTTTAGTCCTTAAAAGCACTCGAATATTACATACAGCTGTTCCCAACTATTTTCTTACTGGTAATTGACATTTGTGTTGAATATTTATTTTATAGTGATGGTTAGAAGGTGTAAAAAGTCTGTTAGCGCCTTGGCATAGTACTGGGCTTTTGTTTAATTTTTTGTTTTTTATGACAATGTTTGTCAATGTTTATTAGGAGATAGTGTAGTAAATAGCCTAAAATATCCACTGTACAGTCAAACACGAATTGAAACCCCTTGTGGAAAAAACAGCTTAAACCTGCCAACCAGTTTAGACAGTTTCAGCAGGAACATTAGTACATACTTTTACTGTAAACTAATACTGTCAAACTAATACTGATTTTAAAAAGTACTTTGTGATTTCAGGACTGACTCAATTACCCTCACAACAGAATAGAAGAGATTTCTAAAAACCTGATGGGAACTAGCTGATCACAGAGATGGAGAAAACATAGGTAATACAAGAAAACTTATTAAAGCAATTAATGTTTGATTAGTGTGTTAAGGCGCATTGTTGGTGCGTTGCTATTTTGAGTAAAAAAGTTAAAAAAATCGTTAAAAAAAAAGTAAAAAATTTCAATTTGGTATACGAAATGCATTTTTTTCTGTTTGGAATAGAACACTCATTTGGGGATGGTGGGTCTCTAGCACGACAAAGTCAGTTTGAGGGGGATGGTGGGTCTCTAGCACGACAAAGTCAGTTTGAGGGGATGGTGGGTCACTAGCACGACAAAGTCAGTTTGAGGGGGATGGTGGGTCTTTGGAACGACCACTGGCAAACTTATGGATGCGATCACCGGGAGAGTTGATTAGACCCAGGCCCAAGCCCACCATGACATGCCCGAAGAGAGACCACCTTTCTCGGCATGTCCCCCGCCTAGAGATGCATGCGCGACACTGGGGTTCTCTGACCTGCCGTCAAGTTTTCGGTGAAGGTGAAAAAAACGGGACTTAAAATAATTTTGGCTTTAGCTGTTAAACGAAACAGGGGCAGGCCAGCAGCCCTCAGAGGCGCACCTGCACCCGGGCAAGGCAGGTGCGCGCTATGACCCTTGTGCAGGCAAGGAACCAGGGTCCAAAGGCATCAAACGCTGCCAGGTAGGAGTGCCCAAGCCTGGGCAAGGCAGGTGCGCGCTATGACCCTTGTGCAGGCAAGGAACCAGGGTCCAAAGGTATCAAACGCTGCCAGGTAGGAGTGTCCGAGCCCGGCAAGGCATGTGTGTGCTATGACCCTTGTGCAGGCAAGGAACCAGGGGCCAAAGGCATCAAACGTAGCCCCAGGTAGGAGTGCCCGAGCCTGGGCAAGGCAGGTGCGCACTATGACCCTGGTGCAGGCGAAGAACCAGGGCCAAAAGGCATCAAACGCAGCTCCAGGTAGAAGTGCCTAAGCCCGAGCAAGGCAGGTGCATGCTATGACCCTGGTGCAGGCGAGGAACCAGGGTCCAAAGGCATCAAACGCAGCCCCAGGTAGGAGTGCCCAAGCCCAGGCAAGACAGGTGTGCGCTGTGACCCTTGTGCAGGCAAGGAACCAGGGGCCAAAGGCATCAAACGTAGCCCCAGGTAGGAGTGCCCGAGCCTGGGCAAGGCAGGTGTACACTATGACCCTGGTGCAGGCGAAGAACCAGGGCCAAAAGGCATCAAACGCAGCCCCAGGTAGGAGTGCCTAAGCCCGGGCAAGGCAGGTGCGTGCTATAACCCTGGTGCAGGCGAGGAACCAGGGTCCAAAGGCATCAAACGCAGCCCCAGGTAGGAGTGCCAGAGCCCAGGCAAGACAGGTGTGCGCTGTGTGGCCCCTGTAGGGTTACCAGTGGCACCGTTTATGCATATGGCTTAAGCTCCGGCGGGAACTCGTTCTGTCTGTGGAACGGCAGGTGGAAACAATGCGCTTTTCAGTGGAGTTAATGTAACCCAGGCCCCAGCTCACCAAGCCATTGCTGAAGTGAGTCCAGCTTTCCCGGCATGTCCCGCGCCTGGAGATGCATGCGCAATGCTGGGTTTCTCTGACCTGCCATCCTGTTTTCAGTGAAGGTGAAAAAAACGAGACTTGGAATAATTTTGGCTTTAGCGGTTGCACGAACCAGGGGTCTAAGGGCAGGCCAGCAGCCCCAGGAGGTGTGCCCGTACCCGGGCAAGGCAGGTGCGAGCGTCCCTGGTTGTCAGGGGCAAATGGCTGAGCTGTCAAGCCGCGCGAGAGCGTCCGTTTCCCCACAGGCCAACGCGCGCACGTCACTGGGAGTCAGGAGCCCATTGCTGAGCTGTCAAGCCGCGCGCAAGCGCGACAGTTTCCCCGCAGGCTAGCCCGCGTGCGCTCTGGCGCTAAAGCCGGTTGGGTCACCAGCAGCATGTCTGTCTTGCCCGTGCCCTATGGGAAAGTCAGTATCCCCGCTGGCGATCAGGAGTCATATCTAGAGGGTCTTTGGGGACCGGCGCTTGCTCCCGGAGAGTGGGGGGTCCCTGGGCAGAGCATGTGACATGGGGCCTTGGAGGCCAGTGGCTCCAGCATTGGTCACCAGCGGCACCATTTATGCATCTGGAACGAGAAAGGTCCAAAAGGAATACATGCCAGCAGGTGCTCACAGGGGGCGTTGATTAGACCCAGGCCCAAGCCAGACCATCCTTCGCGGGTTACCTGTCGAGACGTCCCACGCCTGGAGATATTTGCCCGATGCCAAAATTCTCTTGACCTGCCGTCAGGTTTTCAGGGAAAGCGAGAAATCCCGGACTTAGTTTCTGACAGTCTTGCTGTTGGACCCCTCTGATACTAACCGATAGGAGCTCGCCCCAGGGGTTAGGCCCCCACCCAGGCCCCCAAGCACCAATGGGTCAGCCTCTATGGGTGTGGTTGTTTCCTCCCTGTCCTGGGCATGCTTTCAGGGAGGCGTGGGGGTGTCCCTCCGCACAACTCCCCCCCTTCCCGCCTCTATCCGTGGGTGAGGACACAGATCGCCCGTCTGGCTTTGACCCAGAGCATGTCTGCTGCTCAGCCCAACAGCTCGCCCCCCTGGACCCCCCCCCCCCTCCCCCTTGGACACACCCCTCCCCCTCGAGTCGGAACAAGAGAGGTATTAAACCAAATGGATCTCGTAGGCATCTCGGGGGGGGGGGGGGGGGGGGGGGGGGGGCGGGGGGGAGGTGTCTTTCCCCTTTAAGAGAAAGATCCATGAGGCAAAAGAGGACGCCGCCTCCGCCCTCTTTTGAACCGCTGCACATGGTGTGTGGGTCTCTTTCCCCTTCAGCGTTGGTCTTGCATGGTTATGTTCGAATGTGCGCTGTGCCTCAACGTCTACAGCCGCCTCTCGCCTCACCTAACCACAAGTTGACCAACTCGGACGAGAAGAGGCCATTTCGTGCTGGCCACGTGGACATGCAGAAGACCCCATGCCCGGGTGTCGCAGAACGCCAGCCCACCTAGACAGGCACTTGAGGCGGCATGCAGAGTTCTCGGCCTCGGGCCAGATAGAGGCTATGGAAAGAGCCAAGTGTCGGAAAGTGGCTCGGAATTTGCAATGGCTGCTGTCCACCCAGCCGGCGGTTCCCGTCATGTCTCAGCTAGTGTCGTCCTCCGAAGAGGAGCAGGACTCGGACGGCCTGGAAGCCGTCCGTCCGTACGCCAACCCCAGCTGCAGGCGTGCTACGAATCGCATACAGGCCCAGCTCACAGACCTCGGCAAGCAAGTGGACAAGATGAGGTCTACCCTGGTCCAATTCACGTGCCTCTACCGGGAGTTGAGGAGGAGGAAGAGGAGAACCAGTTCGCCTCCTGCACCACCGACACTAGGCCCCCAGGCGAGGAGCGGCCAGAGGTCCGATGCCCCCCGAGCCTTTGGAAGCCTTGGACCCGCAAGCCTACCCATTCCCGGACCACGTCCTCGCGCTGAGTTGTGTATAGTTATAGCACTTTGCTGTTGGGCTAGTGGGGTTATGTCATCAGTTCTGCTGACTCTTGGTTGTCCCCGTTCTGCAGACCTACTTTTGAGGGAATTTGAAGGCTTCCAACTGGGCAGCGAGCCTACCGCCCGCCTACAGAACAACGTCACTTCCAAGCTGGGCAGGATCAAGACTTTTCTGGGATACATGGCAAAAGGCACTGCGGAGCCAGAGTACTTCCTTTTTCTCAATCAGCCAGCCCGAATCCGAGCTTGGGCTGCCCTGCTGGGCCGCACGTGGATGACCGAGCCCATGAGACAGCACTATCTGAAAAACGTAGCCCAGTTCCTAGACTACCTCTCGGAAACCCTGCCGACCTCCTGCCGCCTCTCCAGCACGGCCCTGGTACTGATTCGCAGGGAGGTCAGAGCTCTCATTTGCGGCAAACGCCGGCATGCCATTGTGTACGAGGTCAGAACCAAGCAGGCAAAAGAAAGCAGACTAATCTCTAAGGCCAGCCTGGTACGCTGTCCCCAGAACGCTGGAAGGAAGATCCCTGCGCTCCTAGGTAAGTGATCTATCCGCCGGTCAGCATTTCCACCTTTTTGTTTCTCCATTTCTGCTCTAGGGCACCAGCAGCTCTTGGTTAAATCAGCCACGTCAGGTGAAGAAGCAACAAGAAATGCTAAAAATGAACTTTAAAGTTAATATCTCTAACGCTCAGCTTGACAGCGTGCACACAAGACAGCGAAACAGGGCATGCGCTAAACAACCCAAGCCACAATATAAACACACAGAACAAAAACAACAGAAGGAAAGACAGGCACAATGCAGCAGATGTGGTGACTCAAGTTGGCATAGCCAACAACAATGTCCAGCCAAAGATGTAATATGCAATAACTGCAGGAAAAAAGGACATTACGCCAGGGTGTGTAAAACCAAAAGAATGTATGAAATGCATGTAGCTACAGTGATTGAGGACACTGGTGAGGAAGTTGCATTTTTGGGTTCACTGTCAGCAGATTCTAATGACAGCCCATGGATGACAGACATAGATTTGGAGAATCTTAAAGCTAAAAGAAAGTCTCCTACTTAGGGTGAACAAACCCTTAATACATTTATACAAACAAAACTGCTTTAAAACGATCTGTCCCTCGAGCATCCGCCTGTTGTTTGTAGCTTTAGCCTGCTAGCGCCGCTTGTCAGCTAAAGCTACCAACCTCTTTTACCATACACTTTTGACTTACTGGCCTTGCTCTTTACCCCGTAAAATGTCGCTTGCGTCTCTGTCCTTGTGTGCAGGAGAAGCATCGATGGAGGCATTGGAGCTGGAGCTGGAAGAAGTGGAGTCCCAGATCCGGGCACTTTTGGTGAGGTGGACGCGGCTGCAGGAACAACGGGCGTTGCTTGTTGTGCCTAACGCTAAGGCCGCCTTATCATCTAAGGTACGTGGAAATTACAACCACATCATTCCCTCTACCTCAACCCCGCGTCCTTCTCTGTCCAGGCCCAGTGCACCCGGGAGGCGGCTCGGCCAGGCGTCGTTCACGCCGACACCCGGCTACCACGGCGCCTGGGTGCAGCCGTGTAAGGTGCTTGCCAGATCCCGGGGCAGAACGCCTCCTCCTCCCGTGTTCGAGATCTCCACGGAGAACCGCTTCTCCCCTCTCCGCGAGTCGGGTCCCGATGTGGCCATCATCGGTGACTCGATCATTCGTCACGTCCGTGCCGCCTCCTCAAAAGGTAATAAAGTACATACTTTCTGCTTTCCTGGTGCCCGTGTGAGAAATATTTCTACACAGATTCCAACCATCCTGGGCGCTGCCGCGAGCTCTGGTGCCGTTGTCCTCCATGTGGGGACAAACGACACCGGGCTCCGGCAGTCGGAGATCCTGAAGAAGGACTTCAAGAGCCTGATCGAGACGGTTCGACGCACCTCGCCCGCCACGATCATCGTTTCTGGGCCGCTTCCTACCTACCGCCGAGGAAATGAAAGGTTCAGTAGACTTTTTGCTCTGAATGAATGGCTATTAACATGGTGTAAAGGACAGAAATTGCTCTTTGCTAATAACTGGAATCTTTCCTGGGAGCGTCCTAGGCTCTTCCGTGCTGACGGCCTGCACCCCAGTCGAGCCGGAGCTGAACTCCTGTCGGACAACATCTCTAGATTACTTCGCGCCATCTGACTAGCAGGTAAAAATTCACAAAATTTACATTATAGCCACCTAGACTCTTGTTTGTCCTACTTAAACATCAGTAACGCATATCTGGCAAATCCTATAGAGACTGTGTCTGTTCCTCGTATTATTAGATTAAGAAATAAACGTACTGTGAGCTCCAGAAAAAATCTATAAAAAATCAAACCAGAAAAACCAGTTGAAAGTGAAAATACAAATTTCGTAAAGCTTGGTCTCCTAAACATCAGGTCACTTGCACCTAAAGCACTTATCATAAATGAAATAATAACAGAAAACAATCTTAATGCACTCTGTCTCACTGAAACCTGGCTGAAACAAAATGACTATATTAGCTTAAATGAAGCAACTCCTCCAGGATTCTTATATAAACATGAGGCTCGTCAAACTGGTCGTGGTGGTGGAGTTGCATCAATCTTTAGTGATTTCCTTAATAATAATTAGAGAAAAGGACTTATTTTTAGCTCCTTTGAAGTATTATCGCTTAATGTTCAACTTCCAGATACTATGCAAAAACCTATGTTATCTCTCGCTTTAATCACCATATATAGACCCCCAGGACCCTATGTCAATTTTCTAAAATAATTTTCTGATTTTATTTTTGACTTACTAGTCAAAACTGATAAAATGCTAATTGTAGGTGACTTTAACATCCACATAGATGACACTAACAATACATTAGGGCTCGCGTTTATGGATTTAATACACTCACTTGGGATAAAGCAAAACGTTGTGGGTCCAACCCATCGCTTAAAGCATACATTAGATCTAATTCTGTCTTATGGAATCGAGGTTATTGACGTAGACATTATACCACAAAGTGATGATATTACAGATCACTACCTCTTACTATATAAGCTGTGTTTACCTGAAATCAGCAAACCCGCTCCAATACGTTGCCCTAGTAGAACTATTGTTCCGTCAACTAAAGATGAATTTATAAATAACTTACCTGATCTCTCTCTATTTCGTAATGCACCCGCAAACTCAAATTATCTTGATGTAGTAACCAGCAGTATGGATGCCATCTTTACTAGCACACTAAATACTGTGGCACCCATCAAATTAAAAAAGGCTAGAGAGATTAAAACTATAACATGGTATTATAGTCATACTCGTGCGCTCAAAACAGCAACCCGCGCCCTGGAACGTAAATAGAAAAAAACTAATTTAGAGGTCTTTAGAATTGCGTACAAAAACAGTATGTCCAGCTATAGGAGGGCTCTAAAATCTGCCAGGACTGAGAACCTGCGCAAACTGATAGAAAATAATCATAACAATCCTAGATTTTTATTTAACACCATCTCTAAATTAGCAAATAATCGGTCATCCTTGGAACAAACTACTCCACCGCAAATTAGTAGTGATGACTTCATGAATTTTTTCAGTGATAAAATAGAAGGCTTTAGACAGAAAATAGGAGATGCCAAACTTTCTGCACTGGCTTATACTCCAAATCCTGTAAATATTTCATTGAATCATAATAATAACCTACAATGCTTCAAAATCATAGAACACGAAGAGTTAGTAAAAATTATAAATAGCTCTAAACCAGCTACGTGTATGCTGGACTCAATTCCAACAAAATTACTGAAAGAGCTGCTACCTGCTATAGGAGAACCTCTTCTTAACATTATCAACTCTTCTTTATTTATAGGCCATGTTCCAAACTCTTACAAGCTAGCTGTTATTAAGCCTATTATTAAGAAACCGCAACTAGTTACCAACAACTTAGCTAACTATAGGCCTATTTCAAATCTTCCATTTATGTCTAAAATACTAGAAAAAGTTGTTTCCACTCAATTATGCTCTTTTCTGCAGACAAACAATATTTTTGAAGTGTTTCAGTCAGGTTTCAGGGCTCACCACAGTACAGAAACCGCCTTAGTGAAAATAACCAATGATTTACTCTTAGCTGCTGACCGAGGGTGCGTCTCGCCATTAGTTTTACTCGATCTTAGTGCGGCATTTGACACCATTGACCACAATATCCTCATAAATCGCTTAAAGTCTACTGGTGTCCAGGGACAGGCTCTACAATGGTTTAAGTCATACTTAACTGACCGCTACCAGTTTGTGAATATTAATGGACAGCCTTCACAAGTCAGCCCAGTAAAGTATGGGGTGCCTCAAGGATCAGTTTTAGGCCCTTTACTGTTTACAATTTACATGCTACCTCTGGGAGACATTATTAGAAGACATGGGATCAGCTTTCACTGCTATGCTGAACTTTCTAAACTAACTGAGTGTATCAAAGACATCAAAGACTGGATGACCAACAATTTTCTTCTCTTAAACTCCGACAAAACAGAATTATTACTTATTGGGCCTAAATCTTGCACACAGCAGATCTCAAAACTCAATTTACAATTAGAGGGATACAAAGTTAGTTTTAGCTCTACTATAAAAGATCTGGGTGTCATATTAGACAGCAATCTAACTTTTAAAAAACATATATCCCATGTCACAAAAACTGCCTTCTTTCATCTGAGAAATATCGCTAAATTACGAAATATGCTATCCATCTCAGATGCAGAAAAGCTGGTCCATGCTTTTATGACTTCGAGACTGGATTACTGTAATGCTCTATTTGCTGGCTGCCCAGCATCCTCTATTAACAAACTTCAATTAGTACAAAATGCAGCAGCCAGAGTTCTGACCAGGTCTAGAAAATATGATCATATCACCCCAATTTTATCCTCCTTACACTGGCTGCCTGTTAAGTTTCGTATTGAATTTAAAATATTACTTTCTCACCTATAAAGCCCTAAATAATCTAGCTCCTGTTTATCTAACCAACCTTCTGTCTCGCTACAAACCAACTCGCTCTTTAAGATCTCAAAACTCAGGGCTTCTGGTAGTACCTAGAATAGCAAAATCAAGTAAAGGAGGTCGAGCCTTCTCTTTCATGGCTCCTACACTCTGGAATAGCCTTCCTGATAACGTCCAAGGCTCAGACACACTCTCCCAGTTCAAAACTAGATTAAAGACCTATCTGTTTAGTAAAGCATACACTCAATGCATCACCTAGCGGGTTCCACACAGGCTTCTGCATCTTGCTTATATACACTATGAACAGCAGCTACGCTAATTATTTTCTTTATTCTCTATTTTCACCTGGGAATACTCACCCCGAGGTCCTCAGATTATGCGGAGTCACTGATTGGATCCAAGACCAGCGACGTGATGATCCCAAGGATTCCATATCCGGGACCAGGCCGTATCCTGAGCTGCTGCTGCGCTGATGGTCGTGGGGAGTGGAGAACATGAGTCTGATTCCAGCGACGCTCCAGGGACAGACGAGTCTTCGCTGAGGCCATCTTCCAGCCTCAACCACGGCAAATGAAGCTCTGCAAAAGACTTTTGGCCTGCGGAGAAATTAAAATGGTCGTGCCCAACTGAGTCTGGGTCTCTCAAGGTTTTTTTTTCTTCACTCCCATCAGGTGAAGTTTTTTTTCCCTCTCCGCTGTCGCCACTGCCTCGCATGGTTCAGGATTGGTAGAGCTACGCATCTATGAATTTGCTCTTCAGTGTTTGAACTCTCAGTAATGATTAAATCACACTGAACTGAGCTAAACTGAACTGAACTTAAACACTAAAACCTGAACCACACTGTTCCAGTTACTATGACCATTTATGTGAAGCTGCTTTGACACAATCTACATTGTAAAAGCGCTGTACAAATAAAGCTGAATTGAATTGAATTAATGTGAGGGGTGTGCATGCCTCTGTAAGCACAGTCCGGTAATATCTGCGTCAATGGAGGTCAGCTTCAGTCTCAGGTTTGGCTCAGCATCCACCTTGCTTCTGTACTTTGTCTTTATGACAACAAGTGAAGAGAAGCCTTTCTCACACAAATATGTGGTCGCAAAAGGAAGGAGAATGCGTATGGCTTTATCCGAAAGCACAGGCTATTCATTGTGCTGCTTTATCCAGAAGTCTAACAATGTCTGCTTTCGAAAAGCTGTCTTCAATGTTTCATTACAGGACAACTCTATCAAACTCTCCTGCTCACCAAGAGTTAAGTTTGCAAAAGCCATTTGAAGGGTGTCAATGCTGAAAGGGTTTCTTATCCAGCTGCTTGCTTTAGCTATATGCGTCACTGGGTAATAATCACTGAACTGTTCTCTAAGCGACACAAGGTGTGCAGCGATGTTCTTCTTCACTCCATCATCAAGTGTCAATTCATTGTCAGACAGAAAACTCTCCAAAGCAGGGAAAGCTAAAACATCACCTGTCTTGACTTTGATTTCAAATAACTCCAACTTTTTCAGTAGTGCATTGATTTTGTCCTGCACATCAAATACATTGATGGAGAGTCTCTGTAGTCCCAAATTCAGCATGTTTAAACGTGAAAAAATGTCAGACAAGTATGCCTGCTGACTGAGCTACACAGTATCCTCAAAAATGTCTTACAAGAGAAAATTTGTGTCCTGTAAGAACATCTGGACCTCTTTGTGCAATTCAAAAAGCCTTGAAAGCACCTTTCCTCTTGATAGCCATCTTACTTCGGTTTGAAGCAAGAGTTGGACATGCTCACTGCCCATCTCCTCACAGAGCACATGAAATAAGCGAGCATTCATTGGTCTGGGCTTAATGAAGTTCACAGCGTATATATGTATATATATATATATGTATATATATATATATATACATATGTATATATCTGTTTTAACCTCTGTGTTCCAGTTCACTGTAATTATTTTCCTAGCTGTTATTAATAATATGTGTAGTGCAAATAGGTGAGACTTACTGAACTGATCAAGGGGGAAGCCATCGAGCAGAAAAAATACTGGGTGCTTTGGTATGTCATATCCTAAAGTTTTCTAATCTCCCTGTTAACCTCCTGCCAATACACTTGTATTTTAGGACATTCCCAAAATATGTGAACATAGTCCCCCACTTCTCCACAATCCCTCCAGCATTATGATAATTGAATAGAACTATTGAATTTGGCGACCACTAATGGAACTCTGAAAAACCTCATCTTCATCTTCTAATCCAACTCCTTCCATATTTGACTGCTTATACCCTTATGACAATTTGAGCATATTTGTTCCCACATTTCATCCTCTATTATGGTGTTTAACTCTAATTCCCAATTTCTTTTGATGTAATAAGAGTCGTCAGATTTATCCTGCATCAATTTTCTATATAAATGGGCTACATGATTTTTATTAGGCAGACTGTATTCAATAATGTCTATAAAATATTTTTCTATGTTTGTTTGAGATCTTTTAATTATATTCCATTGCTTATGATTTGTGATATGGTGTCAAAGTTGTAAATATCTAAAAAAAAAAAAAATCGTTAGATTTCAGTGTCAATCTATCAGATAATTGAGAAAAGGATAATAAGGTCTCCCCATCAAAAAGTTGATTAATTATCTTTAAACCATTCTTTTCCCATCTGCTGAAGACACTATCCATAGTAGAAGGAAGAAATTTTGGGTTATCTTTTGTGGGTATTGCACGTGATAAGGATATTGTTCCTTTAAATGCTTTTTGTACTGTCGACCAAATTTTAACGGTGTGTTTAATCCATATATTTGTTTTTTTCACTCGCTTTTATTGCTGGCAAATCCAAGAATAGAGGAATTTCAGAGACACTCCAGTATGGAACAAAATCAATGCCGAAAGTCTTGAATTAAAAAGCTTGTTGAATATCACAAACTGAAAAAAAAATAATATACCGTATTAACAAGTTCTTGCATTTTAATGACTTGAATTCCAGGGTTTGTATTTTTAGGTCCTGAAATTTAACATATCTGTTTATTTAAGCTGTGAATATTTCAACTAACTAATATTTCACTTACAAAATATTCAATACCCTTTAAAAATACGATGTATAATATTCAAAAGGTCATTTTCAGTTCATTTAATTTCAGTTCAAATATTCGCTTCCATAAATTCAGTGGATCAAATTCGACTGATAAAATTCAACATTACATCCGGGAACTGCAGGAAAAGCAATAGATTGCAGATTGAAGATCGCCAGCTGCTCTAGCTTTCACCAGCAGGTGGAGATGGAATAATGTAAGATTTTTAACCCAGTAAACAGGCAAGAAAAAGGCTAATAAAGGCAAAAAAGTAGCATTTAATATTAATATCAATGCTTTGGACATTATAAATGAAAAAACGTATGAGTAAAATGAGTAAATGAGGTTTTATTCAAAAGCAGAGAGATTTTATGAGAATGTCACACAAAACAGTTTACTTGGAACTGTTAAACAGAGAGTTCAGTTATGATTTAAGGTTGGTTATGGATGGGGGCGTGTAATTTAAAATAATTTAAAAACGTGCGAATGCGAATGCAAGGAGCGTCTTCAGTTATTATTTAAGCGCAGCTATGTCAGGATTGGAATAGGTTATATAATTTCATTATTTAAATTATGATTATTAATATTAATATTTTATGACATGTATTTGGGCTATTGCGCTTAAATAAGTCATCCGTGATTCTAAATTAATATTTCTATTCATCCTTTTTAGCTATAACTTTGATATCGTCTTTCCCAGACAGCACACATACGTTGGGCCGACGTCAGCCGAAGGTCAACACGTCGGCCCCTTTAATTCTAACATCTGTATATGGTCGGCCAAACATACGCATGATCGTTCGGTCGTGTGTTCTATTGTTCCAGCTCAACAAACGTCGGCTCTGCATCGGTTAACGACCAGAGGCCGACGAAGCACTTCATAAGCACTTTATCTCTAATGCCCATGAAAGAATCCGACAACATATTTGGTTTACAAGTAAGTTTTTGCGTGCATAATAAATTAGACAAACGCGACATGCATCATGTGTACCGCGTCGGTCGGTCCAGCTTTAAATAGCCTACATTAATGCAGTAAAATTGACCAAAATGCCTACAATACATGATTTCAATTCATTAAAATATAAAAAGTTTTATTGTTATGCTTTAATAATGAAAACGTTGTTTTTTTCTGGTGTTAACTGCTGTTTGCTTTTTTAAATTGTGGCTTTTTCTAATACATTTTTCCCAGTGTAAAAATCAAGTATGTTCTGCATGTTCGGCTGTTAAACACCTTTAAATAAACACCTTTTTACAGAGTGACATCTTTGTTTTATATATACTTGCATTTATATTTATTGGTTATTTATTTTTGACAGTGAATCTGTAGCACAAATAAAGTGTTTGTTTTGTAACAGATTAGTAGGCTATAAAGCTCGTCTTAAAGATAATAGCGTATATAAAACTGCTAAATACATTTTAAATTCAAGATATAAAATACAAGTTTATTATTTAAATTGTCTGTGGAGTGATCATGTTTATAAATGTAATACTGCATGACTTTGATGTGCGCGCGCGCGTCTCATTCCAACACTGGAGCGGTAGTATGAAGGTAATTCAGTTGCGAAAGTCGAGAGCTTGCAAATGTAAATGTGAGCACTTGTGATAAGAATATTTGTATGTGTAGGTTGAAATGTACACTTACAGCTTTGATGTGAACAGCTGAAATCCTCGATTTGCACACACACACAACAATCCACACACTTGTGTTTTGAATTGGAAGTTGCAGATTAATAGTTGTGTATTTGTAAAATGTCATTCACAAATACAAAATGATAGACACACGTGTGTGCTTCCAATTTACCTGTGAACGTTTTGCAGTTTCACTGTACAAGCACAAGTCGGCACTCACAACCTCTCAGATTTCTCTGTACATGTGCAAATCCACGAGCTCTAACATTTGCAACACATTTCGCGAGATT